>NW_004524709.1:269054-284776 GCF_000260255.1 Octodon degus
TATTGGCCAAAGTCTGTATGTGATTTGAGGGAAGGAACTGTTTTAAACAAAAAAGAGTGAATATATTTTTATAAACTCAAATATAAAGCTTGCATAAATAATGTAGCATGAATCAGAATAAAATGTCTTATAACTGAATTTCTGATCTAGTTAATTTTGTAGAGATGCTTCACAGATGAGATGGGTTTACATTCCAAGTGGCACACCCATAGATGAGATTTTAACAATGAAACAGTTTGCCATTCTCCTGGTAGTTAGGTTTTCTGGGTGAGAAAAAGAGAGAGAAGAGTCTAAAATATTCTTTATCCTATTTTAAATTATAAAACTCTTCAAGGAAAGTGAAAGAATAAAAATATATTGGTAAGTTTCCATCATAATGAAATATGTAACTGCATGTACATTCATATAGTATTATTATAAAGTGGATTTGGATTAGCTAAGAATTTATAACTGAAACTTTAAGAGAAACATTACCAAAATTTTAAAGGGAAGGATAGTGGTATCATAAGACAGAGATGAAATGGGATATTTAAAAGGCTCACTGAGAACCAGGAAAAACACAACAGAGAGAAAGACACAGAACAAATATAATGCAATGAAACCAGATATATAAGCAGTATTAAAACAATGTCAGGAATCATTTTGAAATGCTAAATGCCAATTAAAAGACAGATACTATCAGAATGTAATGGTAAAAAGCACAAAGTAGGTTTGCTATATCTAAGTATACTTCAATCATATGCAAAATTATAGATTCAAAATCTTCTTTCTCAATATTTTGAAGCTATAGTTCACTGTCTTCTGACACAGTTTTGACCCAAATAGTACTATTTTTTTTTATCACAGACTATGGCAGTTTTTCTGTTGGAATTGTGCAGATAACTTTCTAAGTTATCATTTGTTAGCAAGTATCTTCTGAAATTTCAAACCTTTTAGTTGAAAGGCTTTTATTTATTTAGCCTTAATTTTTTTTAATTTCCTTTAATTTCTTTATTACTTTGGGCTTTCTGTGTGACACATTGTTTTTACTTTATGTCATAGCATTGTTTAACTTGTTATTCATTCTTTCTGTCTTTGATATCTCTTCTTGCTATATATTTGAGAGTTGTGTCATCTTGTAGCTTATTTTCTTAGTCTCTGAGTATATGCAATATTCTAATCTATTTGTTGTATTATTCTTTTATATCATTTTTATGCCATTCATATCCATTTCACTGTATTTGTCTCCTCTTGGTTCAATATAACCTTTGCTTTTCTGAGAATATTTATTACATTAGTTTAGCTTCTTCCTTTGCTTTATATCATTTATTTTGGTTACATTGGCACAAGCAACTCCCCTTGTGATCCATGTTTCATAGAACACAAACCTAACATTTGTGTTGTCCATTTTGTTTAGGAATTTATGTTCCCTTCAAATCATGAATTGTCCAAGGAATCAACTTTTCCAATTGGATTTAGAGAATGAATGTAAAGAATGTGGGCAGAAAGATTTTAGAGTCCATGAACCAATCAAATTCTACTAACACATTTACTAGGCTGCACCACTCTCCTATGCAAAAAGAAGGACTCCTATGCCTGTCTGGAAGACAATTGTTTATTTTGATACTGGGAATTGAACTCAAGACCTTGTACTCACCAGGCAGGTGTTTGTGCTGCTGAGCTATAGCTCCAGCCCAAGAGAATGCCTTTATGTGCCTGTTTGTACCATTTTTCTAGCTGGTCCCCAAGCCAGAAGTGGGGAAGAAGGCAGGAAGCTGTTCCTCAGGTTCTTCTATTTCCATTGTCAGAGCACTCCATCCAGCTGGAGATGGTCTGATCTGGGTCACCAAACTTGTGGGTTGTTGCATTGCCTTGTTTCTTTCTGGATGAAATAGCAAGCAAGTATTTGCTCAAGACATTGTGGGAGACAGGTTAGACACAGAGTCATCTTCCACAGCATTTTCTTTTTTTATTGAATATCAAACTCAGGACTCATGCTTTCCAGACAGGTGCTGTGCCACTGAGCTATATCTGATCTCTCTCTCTCTCTCTCTCTCTCTCTCTCTCTCTCTCTCTCGGCATTTCACAGAAACAGATCCTTTCTCTCTTCTATTTTGGCCCACTTTTATCTCTCAGATAATGAGCTTCGTCCTTGCTTCACCTGCCTAACCACTTGAATGCTTGCTTTAAATCATTGTTGGGGACATAGTGGATATTGCAGCTGCTTGCTTTGACGGTCTTTTATTTTGCTCTTTCTTCTGTGCTTGGAAGCCAAACTACTGAAAACAATGATCAAAATAAAACTTATAGCTTGTTACAGTGTGCTTTAAGGAGCAAAGCTATGATAATTAGCTATGTGTATGTCCTGAGAATTCTGAATTCGTTGCCAGATTTTAAAACTTATTTTTATATTCCAACTGTCACTTTTATCACTTCTACCTATTTCTGTGGATACAAAGTTTGCATTTAGATGGTGTGCTCTCCAGCTTTCTATGGGTTTATATTAAATACTTTGCTAGAACACAGCGCTTTTTAAAGCACTTTATATATGCTGGTTAATTGTCATGCCCTCAGGGATTGTACGAAATTATCATTTCCATCATTTTTATCATGAAACCAACATGCAAGGTTGTGAAATGCAGATCTCAAAGTAGTTGGGAACAGAGGACAAAACAAAAATGACAAAAATTTTCAGTCTTTAACAGGGTATTTTAAGTAGGTGTCTATTTTAATGCTTCAAAGAGTACTATTATCTGTTATTACAGATTCCTTAGAAACTGGTGGTGTGCCACCTTATTAATTGGTATCTTGGCATCCTGCTTACCATTGCATATCACTAATTGGCCTCTTTATTTAAGGGAAAATTCTCATATACAACAGTTCATTGCTTTAAGCCTGGCCATCATGTTATTGTCTTGCAACCCCAAACTCTTTGTCACTAGACTTGCATTTCATTGATTTTTCAGACCAATTGTTATTCACATACATGACTTTAAGTACTATACCTGGATATAAGTATGACCTTTCCAGTAACCTGTGTATCTGTGCCTGGTCTGCGGTCATGAAACAAACTGATTGTGTCTGTTATAACTGTTTATCTACTATCTCTAGGGGAAAGCAAAGAAATCATAGTTATTCTAGGGTAGAGCTGTGGAGCATTGTTTTAAAGAAAAGCAAACACAATAAAAGTGTGTTTAGGAACTCTTAGAACAATTTTCTCCCAGAAACAGTGAGGTAATATCATATGTCTTTATTTTACTAACTCTGTCACCCTGGCTGAAAACTTGCCTTATTACTTTACTTTCACAACCTTTATATATTTATTTTAGCAAAAAATTTTTAAAGGAGCTAGCTATGTTTACTTTTTCCTTTTGGAAATAGTTTCAAAGGCTTTGTTTAGTGAAGTGCATTATCAATTCACACATTTCTGTAACTCAAAATCATAACATTATTCCTAATAAAATCAGAATAAATACTTATTAACACTCAAAGCAGTAATTGCTATGAATTTCACATATATAATGGTTCTAAACCACCAATGGTTGAAGGTCAACTAATATAATAAGGAGGAAGGGGAGTAGAGAATTATAATGTGAAAATGCTGAGAACAGTAGATTAAAGGACACAGCATCAAATTAGAAATGTTACAAATAGACTCACAATGAAAGAATAGAGTATATTATTCTGGGAGAGAATGGGGCATGGATATATCAGAAGCTTGGAAAGCTCTCAGGATAGGGCCTTGCCATGATTTGTACGGGTTCCCCTAAGGACCATGTATTAGGAGTTTGGCCCTCAGAATGTTGCAGCTGGGGAGTTCTGCACATCCTTGTAAGAAGTGAGACCTGGTGGGCAGAGAGTAAGCACTCAAAGGTCAGGTAAACAGGATGCCAAGACGCCAGTTAATAAGGAGGCACGCCACCAGCTTCTAAGGAACCTGTAATAACAGATAATAGTCCTCTTTGATGGTCAGAGAGTGAGCACTCTTGAAAGGCAGTGAGACACCTAGACTCCTTTTCCTGTGCCTGCCTCCTGGCTCACTAGGTGAGCAGTTAGCTCTCAGGAGCTAACTGTTCCAGGAGCCTTCCATGCTGTGGTACTTTGTCAGTAGTCCAAGTCAATAGGGAACCTTGCATAGTACCCTTCAAAGATTTGAACTAAAATAAATCTCTCTTTATAATATAATGGCTTCAAATATTTCATTATTTTGGCAGAAAATGTATATAAATCTCTTCTGTAAAATTTTACAATTTTTGTAAGAACTGATTTTCCAATGATATTATAATATGTATAACATTATGTATGTTTTGCACCCAAGCTAAGCAGTGAATGCTTGTCTTCAAAACGTCCATACATCTTCAACAAAGTAATTTATTTATTTGTTCTGGTGATATTATAAAATTATTTCTTCTCTCGTTCAATAGAAATAAATGACACCAAGAATAGTAGTAGAACTAAACCAGTGGTTCGTGTCTTTATCCATCGAAGGCATATCCAGTGAATTAAATTCCAGAGAGGAAAACAAAATTATAACCTGTTACCTCAAAATCCTTAAGCAGTGAGCATCAGGACACTGAAGAGACATGCAGATTGAGTTCACAAAAGGAAACATAAAAACTTAAAATAATCAAAACTTCTAAGCATTTACACCTCTCAATGTGATCTTATTTAGAAACAACCATGGAAGAAAATTGCTGCCATGAGATCACACTGCAGTGAGATGGACTGCCATTCTTTTTTTTTAATCTTGTACCAAGAATCGAACTCAGGGCCATGCACTAGCGAGGTATACGCTTGTGCCACTGAGCCATGTTCCTGGCTGCGCTTTCATTCTTGTACAACTAGTGGCCTTGTAAGAATGACTGTGGGAAGACACAAACTCCTGAAGAATGGTGCAGGCTTTAAAGTCATGAATTTATAAGCCAAAGAATGGCTGCAGATATCAGAAGCTTGGAAAGAAAACTGTGGCCTTCTCTTTCATACTTCTTAGATGGAGCCAAATAGGGTGCAAGTTTGATTTTGGACCTCGAGCTGCCAAAACAATGACACAATAAATTGTGGTTGTTTTAAGTCACAAGGCTTTTGGTACTTTGGTATGCTAGCCTTAAGTTAAAAGTATAAGGGGTAAAATTGTGTTTATCATTTATGCGGGAAATTTAAGAAATCTCTTTTCTGAAACTTTTGGGAAAAAAATAAGCAACTCCTATAAACTACCTGAATTACAAATTCAATGTGTAAAATGGGTTTTATTCCTATATCTTTGTAATTAAAACTAAAAATTGACATTTAAAAGCACCATGTACAATAGCATCTGTAACTGTTAAACACACAGGAATGAATTATGAAGTTATTAATTATCACTCTGACAATGAAACTTTGCCGAGATATTAATTGATAAATTAATGGAGCAGTGTCATATGTCATAGATTGGAAAATTCAAAGCCACCCTAATCACAATATAAGTAGCCTTTTTGTTTGTTATGCTGTTTTATTTTCTTTGAAGAAACTGATAGCCTGTGTATGCACACAGACTGAAATTTGAAAGACTTGTACTAGAAAACTTTTTAGGAGAAATGAAGATGAAAGATTTATATTATCCAGTTTCAAGATTTACTATAAAGTTATCAACAAACATAACAATGTGAATACACAGATGAGTGGCTCAATGCAATAGAATAGTCAGTTCAGAAATATACATTCCTATATCTAATTTTCAACAAAAACATCCAGGCAATTGTGTGAGAAAAGAGTATATTCCAGATGGAATATACTGGAAATTGTATAGTCAGATAATACAATAAGTAATACTTGACTCTTACCTAGTAATAATTATTTTGTAGTAGATAATAGATCTAAGTATGAGAGCTAAACAATTGAAAACATTTAGAAAAATGTCAAGAAAATTTACTTGTGGCACCGTGAGTGAAGATTTATTAGATTACTGAAAAGCAAAAACTTTAAAAGAAAATAATGTGACAAATTTGAGTTTATCAAGTTTAAATTAACTTCTACCTTTAAAAGAAACTACTGGATAAAAGCAAGACATAGACAGAGGAACTACACTTAATATTAGTAAATTTTGTAATGCATAAATCATGTCTGAATAAAACTGTCCTTGGTAATTAAAAGCAAAGTGTGCTTTTTATATTTTAATTTAAAATAAATATTCATTTTATTTTATATTTTGTATTTTAGTACAGAGTTACAGGGTCTCACTACATAGATTGGATTCATAGAGATCCACCTGTGTTCAGCCTACCAAGAGCTGGGATTACAGGAGAGCATCACTACAACCAGTCTCAATCTCCATCTCAGAGCACCCTGGGGGTGTTGCTAGCAGAACACACAAGAGATCGAACTCCGGAAGCTGTGTCTGCCTAAGTAAATGTCAATTTTTAAAAACATTATTAATATTTTGTATTTTTTTCTTAAAGATAATCTACTCGATATATAAATTGCTAAAAACATAAGTTTTTAGAAAAATGAGCAGAATGATGTCCTTTGCTTATTGACATAGTATGGAAGAGTGAAAACCAGCCATCCCAAAGTGTCACTATGTTATATTGTCATGTATTGATAAGTACTATAAAGAAATAAAGTAAGGAAAAATGAGAGAATGGTTTAAATGATTAGAGAAAGCCTCCTTGGAAACCTAGGTTCTGGCAAAAATTCTGAACAAGTGAGAGATTGAGCTACATGTCTGTGCAGGATGTTAGACGAGCTGATATAAAAGTTATAATGTTGCTGATTCCTGAACATAGGTGTCTCCTGCAAATTCACATGTCCAAATCTAATCACTAATATGAAAGACTTAGGAAATGGGGCCTTGTGGCAGTCAGGCACTGGTGGTGGCAACTGTATGAATAAAAACAGTGTTCTCATGAAAGAGGCCTTAACACGCCCCTTTAGGCAGGAGATGTGGCCACCTATGAATCAGAACTTAGGTTCTCATCAGAAATCTAAATGGCTAGCAGCTTGATTATGGTCTCTGCAACTTTTAGACCTTGGAGATGTAAATTTCTGTTATTAGTCAAGCAGTTTATGGTGTTTCTTATAGCAATCTGAATGGATTAACACAGATGTAGTTGACAGTCAAGGAAATTAAGAAAACTAGTCTAACTTGAGGAAAGTGAATGAAGGTGTATGCAGGCAGAAATGAAAGACTATGAACTAGATTGGTGGATATGAAAGCATTAGTGGGATTTTATCCCTAAACAGGGTGGAAAACTACCATGCTTTTGGGGAAGAGGAATAACAGGGTCCACTTTACATTAATAGCAGATGTGGAGCCAGAGATCAACATGGGTTGGGGAAGGGTGCAAGGAGGTTGCAGCACCACTAAAAGTGAAGATTTTGACAGGCAGAAATGTCAGCTCTAGGGCTTAGAATCTGCCAGATGCAGGGCTCACTCTGGAGGCCATCTGCAGAGATCCCAGATGCAGTGCACTATGACAGAGAAGAGGAGCCCAATGGGGTGCCTCCGTTGTTCATCAGACTGTCACCTTTTTTCCCGATATCTCCAAGTTTCTTTCTTTATATCTCTTTCTTCTTAGCATATCTACAACTTTTAAGTTCCTTTTATTCTAAAATGTGCCTCATAGCAGGAGTCAGTTAAGTCCATGATAAAACTTGTCTCACAGACACACAAATTTTCCTTTTTCTTTTAAACTACTCAAGAGAATATTCTACACTTCTTCCGTGTTTCTTTGCTGTCCTGTTTTGTTTTTCAATTTTCAAATTGAAGGAGCTCTTTCATTCACTTAGTTAGGTCTTTAGAATACTGCTGATATCTCTGAGTCACCCTGCTAAGTTATTGAGAGGAATTCCCAATAAATTTTAAGACATATCAGTTCAAACACACATGAGGTTTAGATGTATTTTATAAAAGTAGCCTAAGAGAAAGCAGTCACATAATGAAGATGTTGTCTACTGAGGTTCCACCCTAAGCCTTCAATGTTTGGGTTTATTTTATGTAGGATTCTATTTTTTGGACTTTGCACATAGTGTGCCTACCATTATGGCTAACACCTTGATTTCACTTAAATGCCAAATTGCATCTGAAAATAGATATCAATCCTCTGGATCGAGCCTTGATTTATTAGACCCTTACCTACCACATGATTTATGTGAGCAAAAGCTCTGGCAAGGGTGTAACCCATTATATTCACTCAGCAGGTATTGGAGACTAACTTTTCTGGGTACAAATCAAGCAGATTCTATTTCTCTTCCAAGTAAACACAAGCAGAAGGTAAATTTGCATAAACTGAGCTTTAGCAGTACCTTGTGCAGATTCTGCTTTGCTGCTTCTAGGCAGACACCCAGGCTTCTCACACCTGCTCCATTACAAACTGTATGATTCTAGTGAGCTCTGTATTATAAAAGTTATAACTATTTTCCAAGAAAATAGGCTATTTGCTTTTTACTGATCAATAAATGTCAAATTAAACTTTATTCCTTTAGGGCAATTAATATAACTTCTAATGCAGTATTTTCTTTTGCACATTCATGTCAGCAGGCTTCAAAATACTTACTAAAACTCACTATAATCCTCAACACAGTAGAATAAATTTAGGCAAAAAAAGAGAGAAGGTCAGATATTTCCTGTGCTTTACCAAAATCATTGAAATCTTTCATTTTCCAGTACAGATTTTTTAAATAAATATTTAAAGGATGCTTTGATTTTGTTGTATCTTGGTATCATTGCTCCTTTTTATTTGTGTTTTCTCTATTTGTTTATGTTATCTCAAGATGTTGAATTTGTCCAAATTACCAGTCTGAACATTTTTACATATATTGTATAACCATGATTTTATATTCAGGTAATTTGGCTTAGATTAGGTCAATAAGGCAGAAAAACAAATGTATGTGAAATAAGACTCATAATTTAAAATACTAATTAAATACTACCATTCTGACATTTCTACATTCATTACTCAGGTTTCCAACTTCAGTTTTCTTGTCATTTTTGAATTATTAATCAGATATACATAAGGTTTCCTGACATAATCAGAGATCACCATATGGACAAAAAAGAAAATACTCTGAGATCGTTAACCTATTACTCATTTAAAGCATGATTTGTGGTTTCCTCTGAGAAAATCAGAGATGTAAAATGTGTTTTTGCTAAAATCTATAACCTGCTCTTGTCTGTAAATGCTCAACTGGAAATTGAAAATAGAATAATACCTTGACCTGTGCTTTGTAACTCTTGAGTCAAACTCCTCTCTGCTATGCACATAGGCATTCTAGACATTTAGAAAGTGTCTGTCTAAAAGTGCACAGAACAAAGTTTGTTGCCCCTAAATTGACCAAGCCTATCATATTGCCCCTTCCAGATGGAAGGCATCAACAATAGCTACAGTAATGTGCAGGATGCCAAGGGACATCTCATTGCAGCTTTCACAAGTTCCAGTTTCCCTCTGTGAGTTACGCTTAAAAGTTATCAGCTATTGTCCTAAATACCCAAATACCTAGATTCCAGAAAAAGCAAGACCCCAAGCAGAAAGCATCCTTTCATTGGAATGGGACAGCCCTCACATCATAAGATTTCCTCCAGATCTAGAAAACCAGAAAACTAAGAAAATGAGGAACCGAACAAAGGCCCTTCTCAGTCAGTCTTTATGGCCTCCTGCTTCTGTGACAGGCAAGTCTGATCTCTCCGTGTCCCCTCTCTAGATACTGAGCCAAAGTCCTGACCTTCTCTCTGACTCCAGCTACAGCTTTAGCTTAAAAATGTGCACTATTGCTTTAGCTGTAATTTCTACTATTATTAATACAAGGACCCATGATAACTACTGACATTTCACGTTGAAAATAGATGAATAGTGTTAAGTTCACAAAGAAATATATTTGAAAATTACTTGTAGCAGTTGAAAGCATTCTTTGAGCAAAACTAGTTCCTGTGAGATAATGTTTACAAAATGTGGAGTTTTCATTCAGTGAACATTAGCCAAGAATTAATATATTTGTGGTAGTTAATACTACAAAAATAAATAAAGCCCAATCTATATAAGTAGATGTTTATATTTTAACATTTTTAGTCATTCTAAAAGTGGAGATGGGTTCTTGATTATTGGTTATTGACTCTGCAATATATCTCCATACTGGTATGTTTTATGTGGCCAAAGCTACCATCTTGACTCTAAAATAATTTATTTCTTTAGAAAATGAGAAAAATTTGGGGTAGCCAAATGTGAACAACCTGTTCTCCTATACTCTAATAACTGGGTTAGATTGTAATATAACCAAAGAATTGTTTTTGCCTGCCTCCCTTTTACGCTTTCTCATTGAGTGTTTTCCCTGGATCATAGGAGAGACCTTAGCCAATGAGCTGAGGGAATCCAACAATTGCTACATCAAAACCGAAGTTTTAAATCCTGTCACCTGAGTTCAATAGAGGCTTTTTGGCCCTGCCCTCCACAGTGGGAACAGCGTTTCCCAGACAGTAACAGTCCACCAAACTGGATTCTAAAATGCAAAGCCAAGTGGATTCCACCCCTCAAACCCCACCACCCAAGAAAGGTCTAGTGGAACACCACACCCAGGTACTGTTATTATATGATCTTGGAAATTTAGTTTGCTATGTGTCTTTCCCTGAAACAAAGTGAAAGCCAAGAAATTCACAAAGAGTAGATAATAGTCTTATGTAGGCAGAGCATTCTCTCACTGAAAGCTTGTTTTGTGAAGTGTAAAACCTTGTTTTGTGGAGTGAATGGTATGAATGGCATGAAGAATACAAGTGTGAAAGAGAAAGATTTAAAAAAATAGTTTGCATTGATTGTATTTTTGTAGCTAATGTACTCTTCCATTTTTTATTAGTGATGGCTGAAATGTCATATAAGTTTTTGTATTTCTCTACTAAGAATATTACATATTCCCTTGTAGAACAAAATCTGCTGCATTTCCATGTCCAAAAAGCTCCTTAATATGTTTTCCATTATATTGTTAGCATTATTATATAATGTCTTTTGATATTAGAGCAAAGCAATGCTTTCAAATTCAAACTGTCAGAGTTTATTTCTTCAACTTGACTTTTCCTCTGCTCTGTTTTGTTCTGTTATAATCTTACGCATGAAAAGATGTAATTTAGAATCAGTACAAAGTATACTTTGCCACTTTCTTCTGAAAAAAAAAAAAGCATTATCTGTGCTATTCTTAGCTCATGGGAAATACTGATCATTTTAAAAAAGATTATTTAGAAATAGTGTTAAATTTTAAATAACAAACAATATGCATACTTTAAAAATAAACAATGTACTACTGTCTTCAAGGTGCCCATCAACAGAAGAATGGATAAAGAAGATGTGGTACTTTTACACAATGGAGCAGTATTCAGCTACAAAAATTTTGAGGCTTTTATCAGTAAATAGATACAACTAGGGACTATACTGGTAAGTGAAATAAATCATACCTGCATGTGCAAACATCATATTGTCTCCTTAGTGTGAGAACCTGAAAGAGTAAATAAAATCTCAAGGGCAGAATAAATTCTCATTTCTGAGTTCCTGGTTCCTGGAGTATTGTTTTCTATCCTTTGATTCAGATTGCATTGAGCTTGTATACCAATTTTGGAAGTAGGGCCATTTTCACAATGTTGGTTCTCCCTAACCAAGCCCGAAGAATATCTTTCCATTTTTCTGAAATCCTCTTCAATTGCTTTTTTCAAAGTACTATAATTTTCACTACATAAATCTTTTATTTCCTTTGTGAGATTGGTTCCTAAGAATTTTTTTATGTTATAGTAATGTTTTCTTAATTTATCTCCTGATGCATTCATTGTGTGTGTATTGAAATGCCAATATTTTTGTGTCCTGCTATGCTACTGAATTTAGTCAGTAAATCCACATGTCTCTTGGTGGAGTTTTGGGATCTTCTATGCATAGTATCACGTCATCTGAAAATGACGATAATTTTACTTCTTCCTTCCAATCTTTACTCCTTTTATTTCTCTCTCTTGTCTAATTGCTCTTGTCTATGTTTCCAGAGCTACATTGAAAAGGAGTGAAGATAATGAATGTCCTTGCCTTGTTCCTGATTTTAAAGGGAAGGCTTTCAGGATTTTTTTTCCATGTAGTATAATATTGGCTATTTTATTCTCATAAATAACTTTTAACAGTCTGAGGTAAATGCCATCTACTTTTTGGTTGCTATTATTAAAGTTGTTGTTCCCCTAATTTCTACCTCAGTGAGTTTGCTATTTGTATAAAGGATTACTTCTAATTTTTCAGTGTTGACTTTGTGTCCAGTTATGTAACTGAATTTGGCGGAATTTTGATAGAAGTCTTTTGGCGGAGTATTTGGGCCTACTATGTAGACGATCATATCGGCAAATAACGATAATTTGCATTCTTTTCTTATCCTTATTAGTTTTATTTCTGTTACTTAGCTAATATTTCCTGAACTGTAGTGAATTGGAATGATGAGAGTGGCTATCTTTTTGTCTTATTCCTGGTTTTCGAGACAGTCTTTTCAGTTTTTGTTTAATGGGTAAGATAGTGGCTGTTGGCTTTTCATAGTTGGCATTTATCAGATTCAAATAAAGGTCATCTAAGCCAAATCGTGTAAAAAACCAAGATGCCTGTCACCCGAGGAATGGATAAAAAGATGTATTTTTATACAATGGAGTATTACTCAGCTATAAAGAATGATACACTCAAAACATTTATATTTAAGTAGATGCCACTTGAAGATATACTCATAAGTGAAATAAACCAGACCCACATATGTAAACACCATATAGTCTCACTCAAAAGAAGAAATAAAAATAGAAAGTTTTAACACAATTAAATGGAAAGCAAGAACTTAAGGATTAAAAAATAAAGAGAGGGTAAGGAGAAAAGTTAGGAAACATAAGAGAGAGAAAACCACACATTTATATGAACAAGATGGTTAAGGCAATGATCCTGAGAATCTTCAGCAGGTTTTTGAAACTAGTAGTTAATTGGTAGGATTCTCACCCTGACTAAATATATATGCTGATACCTGTGCACTAAGCAACTACACTGAGGATAGAAATGTGCAATCGTAGGGTCATGCTTAGAATGCCTGTCATTCTGGTCTTCTAAATACGTACTGCTTGTCCAGACATACCAATTATTGACTTGCTGTCTCTCAAGTAAATGTTTGTTTAAAAAAGGATAATAAATGAAAAGTAGAGATAGGACAAAACATGTCTTAGGACTGTCCTGCTACAATGCTGCATATGGTTAGATTTCTAAATTTCTGTATAAAAATATGTAATTGTTTATTCCTATTTTTAAAATCTTTTTCAGTTTTTATATTTTTCCCTTCACATTCTGTAGGGATTAAAGTTTAACATATCAATACTTGATGAAAAATGTGTGTTCACTTTTATGTCGAAGATGTTTGATATTCAGACAGATAGTGACGTTAAGCTCAACTCCTATGTTATAGGGTAATAATATAATTAAGCTTCTCTTCTGGAGGGTTAACAACCTAAGTTTGAAGACAAAAAATTAGAGAAAAAGAAGGGCTACAAAGCAGCCAACAGTTTGGCCCTGACCATTCAAAGTCAGTGAGGAGTCAGGACATAAGAGAACCTGTACTTTAGCATCCTGTAACTCAGTTGTGTCCAAAATTTTCTGATCAAAGTGATTATGGGGCCACAGAGGAAAGTAATCAATGATGGAGAGTGTGTTTAAGGAGAGTCACATGGAGGGAAAATATTCTCTCAGGCTTTCACAGAGAGCAAATTGGTCAAGCAATGGCATGACTCATCCACATGGCTGACACTGACAAAGGATCTACCAACTGCGGTATAGGATTTCAGGATAAATCCTGAGGGAATTTGACTGACCTTACCAGATGCAAAAGTTACATTTCCTGTTGTATAGGTCTTGCTTTATCTTGGTCTTAATCATCCAGCAGAAAAGTATAAAAATAAAGCATATAAAAAGCAAAGCCATATTAATATGCTAAGCTGTAAAAGGCTCAAGTTAACAACTTCTGACATTGCCAGTCCTATGGATAACCTGCTACTCTTATGGACTACTGGATGATATTGGATTATTTTGCTGAATTCTCACACTACAATATTTAAATGACAATGGAATACCCACTCTGATAAAACTAAACAAATCAAGGGAATATGAATGAAGGACCATTTTATAGTGATATATATATATATATATATATATATATATATTAGATGGTTTAGATATACAGCTACTTTCTCTTAATTTAATGAGATGAAAGATTTGTACTAATAGTGTTTGGACAGGATATCATGTCTGCATCTTGTACTATGAACAACTACTATGAAGACAACAATATGCAATGTATTAATTATTGAAACTGTCCTATAACCTATTTTGAAACTGTCTCTTTGTTATTTGTTTCTCAATAAAATTAATAAAAATAAAGAAAGAAACAAAGAAAGAAGAAAGAAAGAAAGAAAGAAAGAAAGAAAGAAAGAAAGAGAAAGAAAGGCCATCTATTCCAATTTTTTGTAGGGTAATTTTATCATGAACGAGTATTGGACTTTGTCAAAAGCTTTTCTGCATTTGTTGAGATGATCATACTGTGTTGTCTTTGGCTCAGTTAATATGGTACATTAATGTTTTTGATTTGCATATGTTGAACCATCCCTGAATCATTGGGATAATTACTGCTTGGTCATGTTATATAATAATGATAATTTGCTGTATTCTGTCTGCCAGTATCCTATTGAGGGTTTTTTACATTTTCATTCATTAGGGAGAGTATATGGCAGTTCTCTTTTTCAGTTGAATCCTTCTCTGGTTTTGATATCAAGATAATGCTTGCTTCTAGGAATTAATTTGGGAGTAATGCTTCACTTTCAATTTCATTAAAGCTTTTGAGGAGTGGCAGCATTAAGTCATCTGTAAATAGCCTCTAGAATGCAGCAATGAATCCATCGTGGTCTAGGCTTTTCCTTCTTGGTAGATTTTTACTTATACCTTCAGTTGCATTGACTGATTCATTTAGAATTTTTATCTGCTTGATTCAGCTTTACTAATTCATATGTAACTAAGAATCTTTCCATTTCTTCTACTTTCCATCTTATTAGGATAGAGGCTGTCGAAGTTGGTATTAATGATCAGGATTTTTGCAGTATCAATTGTGGTTTCACCCTTTGCTTTCCTAATTGCATGGCTTTGAATCTTTACTTTGTTAGTAAGATTGGCTATGGGTGTTCTCAATTTTATTTACTCTTCCAAAGAACCCACTTTTCAAATCATTGACTGCTTATCTTATTTTCTTAGTCTTAATTTCTGCTCTGATACTTATTATTTTCTATCTCATGTGAGTTTTGGGCTTAACTTGCTCTTCTTTTTTAAGCTTAAAGTTCCACATTAGGTTGTTTATTTGAGGTCACTATTTTTCTGATATGGGAATTTACTACTAAAATTTTCCACATAGTACATGTTTTATTGTGTCACATAAGTTCCAGTAGGTTGCATTGGCAATTGTTTAATTGTAGAAACTGTCTAATTACTTCTGTAATTTCATCTGTGACCCATTGATTGTTCAGCAGTGTATTACTAAGTTTTTATGTTTTCATTAAGTTTTTGAAGTTTCTTTTGCATTTGCTTTCCAGTTTTACTGTACTATGATCTAATAGCATGCACGGGACAATTTCATTTCCTTTGTATTTACTTAAAGATGTCCTGTGAGCTAACATATGATCTATTTTGAATGAGTGCCCTGTGTATAGTTGACAAGAATATGTATGCTGATATTGTGGGGTGGAACACTCTATG
>NW_004524709.1:284921-306001 GCF_000260255.1 Octodon degus
TATATATATATATTTGCTCCCTCAGGATGCCTTAAGGGCAGGTCTGGGAATATATCCACAGAATCCTAAGTCTGACCACTGTGCACATTTATTAAGCCCTTGTTAAGCCCAATTGTTTAAAATTTTGGTTCAGTTCCTACATTTCTTTGTTGATTTCTTTGTCTGGTTGATCTGTCTATTTGGAACAGTGGGAAATTGAGGTCTTCCATTACAGTTGTGTTAATGTTTAATAGTTCAAGTCCATTAATATTTATTTTATTTGGGGGATCCACTATTACTTACATTTATGATTTTTAAATGCCAAAATTATTTTGAAGCTAGAGGAGAACTAGAATAGCCAAAGCAATTCTGTGCAATAAAAGCAAGGCAGGGTGGCATCACAATCCCTGACTTGAAATTATACTACAAAGGTACTATGGAAAAACAAAATCACAGACCCAAGGACCAATAGAACACCTTAAAAGAGCAAGAAATAGCTCCAAACACACGTAGCCACCTTATGTTTTATAAAGGGCCCAAACACCCTTAATGGAAGAAATCCTTTTTATTAAATGGTAGAAGCTGACTTTTCACATGCTGACAATTAAGACTAGATGGATGTAAAAATCTTAATATTAAAGTAGAAACACTAAATATGCTGAAAGATATACTAGGTAGAACTTTTGAAGACAGAAGTGTAGGTAGACATTTTATGAACAAAACACTGATTGTGAGGACTGGGGAGATGGCTCCGTACAATAAGTGTTTGCCTGGTAAGCGCAAGGGCCTGAGTTCAATCCCCGGTTCTGCCAAAAACAAAACAAAACACTGATTGCATAGGAAATATTACAAAGAATCTGTAACTAAGATTTCTTCTTACCATAAAGCACTTGCATATCAAAGAAATCACTAGAACAATAAAAAAAACCCAGCCCACCATGTGGGAAAAAATTTTGCCAGTTGTTCTGAGATGAAAGACTACTTTTTATCCAAAAGATATAAAGTACTAAAAAACCCCAGAGCCTTCAAATTTAAAGGCACAATCCAAAAATAAGATCTTAAATGGATAAATAATTTTCAGATAAACAAGTAGAAATGACAAATAAATATATGAAAGAAAAATTAGTTAGCATTACTGATCATTGAAGAGATGCAAATTAAAATAATGCTGAGATTCCATCTCACGCAAGCAAAAATGGCTATTATAAAGAAAAATGCCAGTGACAAATGCTGGCATGGCTGTGGGGAAAAAGAAACCCTTCTTCACTCTTGGTTGGAAGGTAGACTGGTTGAATCTCGGTGGACATCACTGTGGAGGTTCCATTTGACACAGTTATTTGCCTTTTTAGTATCTACCTGATAGAATTAAAAGTGTCATGGTGACATGCATAAACCCATATTTATAGCAGCATAGTTTACAATAGCTAGATCTTGGAAACAATCTGAGTGTCCATCAATCAACAAATAGATGATTAAGATTTTTATATGCAGCAGAGTACTACACTGCCGTATATAGGGATAAACTTGAACCATTTCTAGGTAAATGGATATGCCTTAAGAAGCCAGGGTCTTATTGTAATAAATAAGATGCACATGTTGAAATATCTCATGGTTCCTCTGGTATGGGAAACTTAAAGTGCAAATAAAGACTAAAATGTGTAATATGTATTAGGAGTTCAGAAGAAAATACTCAAATGCACCGGGAACAAGGGAAGAAGAAAGGAAGGAATAGGCACAAAAAAGAGAATAGAAGGAAAAAAAATCGAAGCAAAATTTTGTAAATATGGAGGAGCAGAGAGGTGGAAGGAAAGAGAAGGGAATGAAAAAAAAAGATGAAACAAGATGTGTCCTGTGCAGAAGTAAATTCCCTAAAATAAAACTGAAGGAGAAAAGTCTACTGTAAGTAATCTTTATCTCTTCCAGTTGCTATTGCCTGTTGTTCCTGAGATAGAAGACTACTTTATATTCAATTTTTAAAACTAATATTTGAAATTGAGATTGTGTTCAACATATTAATGTTAATAAGACATGACTTGTGCTTTTCCTTTCAACAATAAATTATGAAATTCTCTAGTATTTCCAGATTCACCATTTTATTCCACAGCATGTATGATCAGTATCTTCAAACATTTTTAAAATTCACACACTTTTTAATAGTTCTTATAAGGAAGGCTATCATGTACTTGTTGGGGAAAAAATTAATGCAGATATATGAATGTCTTAGTTACTTTCTTGTTGCTAGGACTAAATATTCAGTGCTCAAAAGCTAAAGGAGGAAAGGTTATTTTCATTCACATTTGTAGAGATTTCAGTGTATAGTTAGCTAGTTCCAAGGCAGGGAGGCATGGCAGAGGGACATAACATAGGAAAAGTCGTTCACAGTGTGGCAGGTAGGAAGCAGGGCTCCTTCCTTTCCCTTTTTTCCATCCAGGCTGCAAGGCTATTTGTTGGAGGGGGAGTGTGATCTCATTTCTTCAGTAAATCTATCATGCACATCCAGACAACCAATCAGTAAACTAATCCTGAATTGCACTTCCATGGTTCCAGGCCCTCCCCCTACCCATCTTTAAGTGCATGATGCTTTGGAGAGACATTGTAAACCATGATAATGGGACAGGTTACTGAAAATAGAATTGTGTTAAAATGTGTATAGAGTGCTCCCAAAACGTTTATGAAAACAATGTACAGCATTCCACATATCCTACACTTACATACACAAGCCTTTATAAATCTATAAAAGTGTCTTGCAGTAGATAAACAATATACAGTATCTTTTTTATTTGTTTGCTACTCTTGGAACACTCCTGAGATTACTCTGCTGATACGATCTTTGTATTTCTTTAATGTATTCTCTATTCATACTTCCTGGCTTTATTGCTGGAATACTTGAACATGTATTTTCACTTACAATGCTCATTATTTTTATTAGACATATCAGCCTCTCCATATATCTACAGGATGAAATCTTTTACTCTCATAGAATTATGCTTAAAGAAAGTTATTTATAAAGTGATTTTAAAACAGCTTAATGACCTATATGACAGATATATTACATGTAACATGTATAGTGCTTTCCTAGTAGCATTTGTACAATGCTTGAGTCATGTAAAATAGAGAAGGAGATGATATCATATGAAGTTTCAGAAAAACATTTAGAAACAGGTTATTAGTATGACTTAAGCAAAGTATTTCTATTTTGAGCCTTATTTTATTAATTATAAATTTTGAATAGCAGTAGTTTGCGCTTTAAATTGGAGATTTGTGTAAAATATGTTAAATGAATATGGTGGTCAGAATGACATATACCTGAAAAGTAGCTATTTGGGTGACTGAGACAGTAGGATCATGAATTGGAGCCCAGTCTGGCTACATAGCAAAACCTTAAATCAGAATAAACATAAAAAGGGCTGGATATGCAACTCAGTAGTAGGACAACCCTATGTTGCATCCTCAGTGCAAAAAACCACAAAATCAAACCAAATAGAAAAAGTGCTAATTTGTGTTCCATAAGGGTCTGGTCTATTTCCAAAGTAATCAATTATAATAATGCTATCCCACATTGGTGCAGAATAATACATACTCCTATATTTGCACAGTCAAGAAACTTTATAACAATTATTTTGTGAGATCACACCAGAGTCTTGATATGAGATGAAATAACAATCAATGAATTTTAAATGGTAGATATAGAAAAGTACCTATAATATAAAATATTTTAAATGCAAATATTATAATAGTATAAATATTCATTATCGTTATCTTAGGAAATTTTAAAATCTAGTATCTGATGAAAAATATTAATATAATTTAAAAGTAGCTTTTGTCTAATATAGAACCATCATACTTCTTAGAAGACTAGTTTGGCAGTTCTACTGCTATGGATTCTCCTAAACAAAAGCAAAAATAATTGTGAAATTTTGTTTCATGTCACTGTTTTAATTATGTTTTTCAACACAGAATTGTACCCCTTCTACAATTACTTAGTTTAGAAATGGTTACTGAAAGTGAATTGTCAGCTATTCCTATTTGCTGATACATATACTTTGTTTTCATTAACAAAAATATTCTCTTTTTCATCATATTTACATCTAACCCAGCTTAATTTTACCCTAGAAATGAGACATAAACAAAATTACACACAATTTCTAGTAAAAGGAAACTTTTCAAGTATGTTAACTCATCATGTCTTTCTCTATCGCCTCAACTTTTTCATATATGCTAGTTGTATGTTCAAAATGTCAATCAAATCAGAGTTGAATTAACCTTAAAAATAAAAAAGGTAAGAAAGAAATTTAAACAATACAACATATTTGAAAGCAATCAAAACTCTGAAGTTTTCTGTTATGTAATGTTGAATCACTTAAATTATTTTCTAAGAGTATTTGCCAAAAATGATACAGCCACGGTTTAAAAAAAAAAAAAAAAAAAAAAAAAAATGTGCATAAATTTCTGGATGATGGAACACAGAGGGCGCTGTTGGCAAAGATATAGCGGTCGATCATTGGCATATAGCGAAATTTTCCACTGAGATACTCTTTTTCAAAACCTTACCTCCAAGACATGAATTGATAGCTGAAGTGTGTAATAAAATGTGACTGAATTTGACATTTTTAGAAAGGAATCATGATCAAAATTATCTTTTGTCCCTTTTGATAAAGATTTTCATTAAAAAATAGTCCATTTACTCTCCTAAGGAAGTGAGCTTTTAAGAGGATGGGGGAATTGTAACATATTTTGTTGCCTTCAATTTTATGTGTGCTCTCTAATGTGAGACTGAGATTTAAGATAGCATAACTTTTCCTTAAATTATATAGTCTAGCACAAACATATGAATTGTTTTAAAAGAACTTACTTTTATAATCATTTCATTAGAGTTGAAAGTTAAAAAGTAGTGGTTTTTGTGTTGTAATGCACAGGAAACATTTGAGAAGGTCAATATCACGGTGATTTATGGAAACATAATTGCAACAAAAAATCATTACACAAATAAAACAAAGAAACATTTGGCTGATGACAGGTACTGAAGACAAACAACACTGTAAAGTAATTGAACATATAATCTGAATTTGCACCACCTGGTTAGTTGTATATTAACCAACATAAATAATGCTATTTCCTAAGACTATACACCATCAATTAGTATTTGTATATGAATTATAAAATAGATCTGTACAGTGGCAGAAAATGAATGTAATAGAATTTAAAATAGTTATGAAACCAATGTTTTGTAAAAGCCCTAGCTAGTACACTCTGATAAACATTTTCTAGTGTTTGTCAGTGACCATTACAGCAAGCTCAGATTCTTATGAATATTGGTCTGATCATGGCAGGTTGTCAACAGCTAAGATATCATTATTAATGATCTTGTTTTTTCTGTCATAATTCAATAGAACATCTAAGACGAGTAGATGAAACTGCATAAGGAGATTGATGTCAAAAATGCATCCCTGGTTTCTGAGACATTAAGAACTTTAAAAGCATCATTTTAAATAGGCCATTAGTTGACTATGGCAGTTACTGGTGTCACAAACATATTCTTGTTGACTTTGCAGTCCACCAGCTCCTGGAGGTGAGCCACACCTGGTCTTTATTTATCACCTTGCTTCAGGGGAAAGTCAGTTCCTTAAGCAGCAGCATTTCATGGTATGCCCTCTTACTCGATTCTGATCAAAGTCAAGGCAGGGTTGTTTTTTGATCCAGAAAGAGTTGAATTCAACATTTTCTGATTCAAGTTTATCATCAAATCATTGTTTTATACATAGCTCAAGATGCGTACTATTCTCTTAAGTGTACAGCCAAAGATACAGCAATTGACAAGTCTGAATACTAAGACTTTCAGTGATTTCCTATATGGTAAAAGAAATGCTCAAGATGATTTAAAAACTGCCAGATGGATAAAGAAGTAATAGTCTGACTTGTATTTCAAAATTCCAGTCCTCTCTTTGGTACAGCTTTTATAACCCTTTAAATAAACTATAACCCGGGGAGATGGCTCAGTAGAATAAGCGCTTCTGTGGCAAGCGCAAGGGCCTGAATTCAATCCCCGGTTCTACAAAATAAATAAATAATTAAGTAATTAATTAAATAATAAATAAATAGGATTTAAAACAATTCTTCTTAAATGATTCTGGAAAATAGATATAGATTTTGAGGGTATGTACATGAGAGCTGTCTTTTAATTCTTACTGAGTATCAGATACAGTGTTACTTATCTCTGGCAATTGTTAAAGTAATGACCAGGAAGTCTGAAATCATCTGTGTTCCTGATTTCCCAACATGGATACAGACAGAAATATTTTGGCATCATTTTGAGAAGAGTGATAGTGGTACAACAGGATAAAATAATTTGAAATGAATAAAAGAAAATATTATCATACTAAGTAGAAAATGGAAGGCATTAAAATCAGATAAAAGATAACTTCAAAACCAAAATAAAGGGATGAGAGAAATTTGTCAAAAGAGATAGCTATCAAATCACTGTTTTGTGTTTAATTTGGTTTTCTAATTCTTTTTTTTTTTTTTTTACTATGCAGATGGACTCATAGTGATTCTCCTGTTCTCAGCCTCCCAAGAGCTGGGTTTACAGGCACACACCACCATGCCCAATCTCAATCGCTGTCTCAGCACACCTCCAGGGTGGGGCTGGCATGACATGCTGGGGAGCGAACCCTAGTTTCTGCATCTGCCTAAGCAGTCGCTTTCATCAGCTGAGCTATCTGTCGGGCCCTGATTTTCTAATTAAGGAATAAACTCAATGCCTCACACACACTAGGTGAGTGCCCTAAGACTGAACTACATGGCCTACAGATATTTTAATAGAGTACAAAATATTGCAGCATTAAGAAAGGAATTTTACAAAATCTAGCAAACTAGATATATACATTCACCATAGCTTCAGAAATTCAATTTCTAGTCATTTATTTTGAAGTTGTATTTTCAATAATACAAACTGTACATGCTCAAAACTATTAATTGCAGCAATATCTGTAATTGCATTATACAAAAAATAACTTACAAGCTTCATTATAACAGATGACTGCAGTAAAATATAGATTCGTGTAGTACTAACAGTTTAAGATTGAGGAGGAGGTATATAAATTGAACGATAAGTACATATATTAAAACTCAGTGAAGCAAAGAAAATGTACGTGTAATACAGTAAGAATGTAACACGATATCTAGACTTCATTTTGCTTCCCCTAAAGGAAACATAGAGGCCCAGCAAGATAGCTCAGCAGAATAAGTGCCAGCCTGGCGAGCACAATGACCCGCATTTGATCTCCTCTACTGCATGCCTTGCTGGACTCACCCCAGGCCCCCAAAGACAGTCACTGAAACCAGGTGTGGTGGCACACACTTGTAATGGCAGCAATGGGGAGGCTTAAAATAGGAGGATCACTACAAATCTGAACTGCATAGTGAGACTCTGTACCAAATACATAAATTTTTAAAAAATGAATGTCTTTCAAAGGATGTTGAACTTTTGAATGCATATTGTTGAGAAACATAATTCACACCATCTAATGCATCACTCCATTCTCTTCGTTAATAAAAAAGGACAACATTTTACATGAGAGTTCTGGTAGGCTGAAGCCACAAAATTGTTGACACAAAAATGGATGCAACCCTTTTCATATAAAGTCATGCAAAATATGCAATGTCACAATATAATTATCCCATAAATATGTTTTACCGAAAGGTCCCATCATAAGAAACAATCCATAAAATTACATTGTAAAAGGGCAGAATGATAACTTCAGAGATTCATTAATTTATTCATCTTCCAGTTATCTATTAAGAACCTCCTATTCACTCTATACTGGTCTTTGCAAAATGTTTACAGTAAAGATATGTGGCCCCATTAGGACCTAGCTACATTACTTCAAAATGTTTTACCTGGTGAAGTGTCAGTGGGAATGCAATTCTTTAAATCATATGGTCAAAAGCTCTTCTTCTAGCTAAAAGATATTGGAGGACATTTCAAACCAAAGTATCTGTAGACATTAGACTCAGGTCAGAAGGAAGCATGGCAGGCTGGAAGAACACCAAGTAAATCAGCTTCACAACAGCAGACTGAGAGAAGGAAAAGGATTCTGTGGTTGCCAGGAATAATTTCACATATAACAATCAGTGTAAGGTATGTATGTTAACCAGCTTTCTGTTACAGTAACACAAAATCAGAGATTATCAATTTGAAATAAAGGAGAATTTTATTTTAGCTTACAGTTTTGAAGGTTACAGCCCTTGATCCATATATCATAATAAAAGTGAATGGTAAAGAAAATTGCTCATTTCCTGACCTGGAAGCAGGAGTTGAAGAGGAAATCAACCTGGGTTATAACTTCCTTCAAGGGCCTGCACCTCCTTGACCTAAGGACCTCTCAGAAGGCCTGCCTCCCAATACTTGCACCATCTCCTGATAGTTTCTCCAGTGTCACTGTAAGAGTTTACATGACCATTTGGTTGGGGGGTGGGTATTCAAGATTCTCACTAGCAGCATGGCAAAGATTTTTGTTTTTGAAAACACAAAGCAAGCCATGGAAAAGGAATGTATCTGCTTAGAAGAAATTTCTGTCATGTAGAAAAAAAATTACTTGTGCTTTTTTAATCTCATATATTGGGTGGAGAAAATAGATACCTCTTATTTCTTTTAAAACATACATTTTATGCAGATTTACAGTAAATTTCTCCAAAAATTAACTACTTAGCTGTCATGCAAGTAGTCATTCTTAGGGAACTATGAAAGATGTGGAAGAATTATTAAATGGAAGTGTTGTCTCAGAACACAATTAAATACAAAGTGAGGTACTTTAATATATGAGTTTTTTGAGTAACATTGTTTACAATTGACCCCAAGCCTCTCAGAAAATCCCTTGTTGACTCATCATTTACTCTTGTTGTGTTGAGTTAGGAATTTCTGCTGACTCACTTTTTTCACTATCAGTCCAATTTTAAGGTATTGTTTAAAGCTTCAAATTGTATCACAGTAGAGAAAGTGTATATGACAGCCTTGAGTGAAATTTAATAAATAGCCACTACTGCTTGCAGAGCAGAGGCTGGCAGGTCTTTCAAGGCCATATTTCACCCAGCACCTCATTTGCTAGTGCAGGCGATTTGGGGGATGCTGGCAGGGGAGGAATTGAAAAATCTCTGAAAATGTTTAATTTCATTTTCAATTTAACTAGCCAGAGCCTACTCAAAGAAATAGTCCCCGGAGTGAAATTTTGCAGCTGAGGAATTCTTTCAAATCTTTCCCATTCTGCTGCTAACGTTCCTTAAAGCAAGAAATAGGCAGTTTGATTCTGTTCTTGTTTTAGTCACATATGAAGAAAGAAAATCCCTCCAATGCTCCGTCTTGTCTGTCTTTCTAATGTCTCTATCACAGCTTCTAATGGTACTCTCTAAGACAGAAGGACATGCTGGTCCATTTATGAGTTTCTCTTAGGGCTGACATTGGCTTCAGTCCTCCCATGGCATTTTCATTCAAGTCAATGGACACTACATGCCAGGATCAAGATGAGATCTCTGGCCTCATAAGTTTACTACAGATTTAACCTATTTGAGCCAAAATAAAAAAAAAAAAATCAAAGGAATGAGGCAAAACCTTAATGGAGCAGCCTCAGTTGAGAACTGGAAGTGAATTAAGGACAGCACATACACTTAGTGGGATCCTAGACCCTGTTTTGGAAGATGCAACTGAGTTAATAAATGTAGTCACATATGAAAATAAGGCAGATACAGAGTCACAAACACCACTATGGACTGGAGCATAAAGTCCATCAAGACATAAAATTTCAACAGACTTTGCACCTAAATAAGTGATCTGATTTAGAGTTGTCTGTACCAGACTTGCACTATAGCCAGACATATTTTTAAATCTCAAATCATTGCCTTATTTTAGATCCAGAGAATAATAGAGTATATATAGATTTTCCAACCAATTTTATGAATTAAATCTGCAACTGAATTCAGAGTTTGGGCTGTTCTTGTACCTTGTCCAATTTAGTACACCTTCTGAGGAACTGCTTTAACATACAGGAGAGCAGAAAAGCAACTTGTACATTGAAAGATACATTCTAAGTTTTTCTTGAGCTGTATTGTTAATAGTTTTCTTGAAATTCTTGGATGGACGGTGTGGATAACATATTCTTCACTGCTTGACTAATATCTTTTCTAAGTGAAAAAAATTTTTAATCTTTTTTATAAAGTGTGGATTTTCCATAATATCTTGGCTGAGTAAAGTTACATTAATTTTTCTGGTATAAAAATTACATTAATAAAATATACCATAAAAGTTATATACCTATTAAAGAATTTAGATTGTGGATGGAGGCTACTATTAATTTTACTCTTCAGGAGAGACAATTGATTACCAAGAAATTTTTCAAACAGGCAAATAACAAGCATAAAGTTATCAAGAACAAAACGATGCATTCATTCCATTCTGCCATACATTTCAGCCTTTAAACAAAATCTGAAGAAATTATTTCATAAAACTATACAATTTTATGTCTCATTTCTCCATAACTTTTACATCCATTCTAGAATTTTATGGTTCATAGTTTCTAAAATTTTTCAGCCAAATTCATGAACTGTTGATCAGAATTTTCCATTCTGAAAGTACTACAAAATCTCCAGCATCCCTGATCTTGGTGAGCACCAAAGTGAAAGAAAAACTTAACTCTATCATGAGGGGTAGTCTAGTCTAGCAAGGTTTTCAAACATACACAAGTTTCTCCATTCAAAAGCAGTTTCTCCACTCCTTGACATTGTGTGTGAAGTATCACATTAGAATTCATTTCTTGAAGACTGAATTATTTTTCACTCTTCAAAGAATTCTCTACTAAATTGTATATATGACTAGGACATTTAAGGCTATAGCTACTTTTTGAAAAACAACAAGTATTTTGGGAGATAGAGAATAAGATTTGATAAGATTGGAGAAAAAATTAAGGCCTGATATAAATAGATTGCTAAGATATAGACAATAGGAGAGGAGAACTGGACTAGGAGTGGATTTCAAAGCTGTACTTAAGTCTCAGTGTTGTTTCAATTTGTATTTCTCAAGTGACCAGTGATGTTCAACTTATTTTCATATATTTACTTGTAATTTGTATTTCCTCAGCTGAACAGTATACATTCATTCATCTCAGTTTTCATTTTTTAAAATTGGATCTTTCAGTGTTGGGGGCCTAATTTTCTTCGTTCTTTATATGTTCTATATAGAACAACTTTGTCCAAGGGACAGTTAGCTAAAATATTTTTCCAATTTGTAATTTTTCCTTTTATTCTTTCTTTCCTTCTTTCTTGCTTTTTAAATTTTATTGAGAAACAAATAGTAATGAGACCATTTCAAAACCGATTACTAGCACAGTTTCAATAATTGACATGTTGCATATTGTTGTCTCAGTGGTTATTCATTGTACAAGATGCAGACATGATATCCTGTCCACAAGCACTATTAGAACAACTCTATCTATTCATTGAATTAAGATAATGCAGCTGTACATCTATCCTAACTGTTTTGAATATACAGATACAAGATTGCCGTTCATTTGTATCCCCTTTTTGGTTAGTTTTGTCAGAGAAAGGCATTCCAATGTATTTAGTACAAGGTCTACAGGGTTTCACTATGTAGATCTGACTCATAATGATCCTTTTGTTTTCAGTCTCCCAAGAGCTGGGATTATAGGTGCATGCCAACATGGCCAGTCTCATTGGCCCTCTCAGCATGGCCCAGGGTCAGGGCCAGAATGGTACTCTGGGTATTGATACCTGGTCCTTGAGCCTCCCTAAGCAGGTGCTATAGTCCACTGAGCTGTCTGACTGTCCTGGTGATTTCTTTTGACATGCAAAAACTTTTCAAAAAGATGAGATTCCAGTTTTTGATTCTTTGAAGTATTTCACACATAGTTTGGTTTTTGTTCAAGAACTCTCTGCCTACTTCTGTGTCATCGAGATTTCTACCTACTTTCTCCTTCAATAGATTTAGTGTTTCTTATTCAGTATTTAAGTTTTTGATCCATTTTGACTTTAGTATATCATGATAGACATGGGTCTAATTTTCAGCTTTTTCATGTGAAAAGCCAGTTATTCCAGCATCATTTATTAAACAGGCTATATTTGTTTCAGTGAATACATTTGGCCTTTTTATATGAGTGTTTGTAGTTACGTTGCATCTTCTAATCTGTTCCATTGATCCTCAAGTCTATTTTATTGCCATTGCCATGCTGTTTCATCACAATAGCTTAGTATAATTTCAAATCAAGGAGTATGATGCCTCCTGCCTTTCCTTTCTTTTTTTTTTTATTTTTGGCAGAACTGGGGATGGAACTCAGGCCCTTATGCTTCCCAGGGAAGCGCTTATTCCACTGAGCCATCCCCCTGACCCTCTTCCTTTCCTTTCTTACCCAGGAATGCTTTTTCTATTCTAGGTCTCTTCCTTTTTCTGATGAATTTTAGGAACAATGGCTATCATCAAGATGTCAACCAATAATAATTGCTGGAGGGGCTATGCAGAAAAAGGAACGCTTCTCCACTGTTGGTGGGAGTGCAGAGTGGTAAAATCACTATGCAAATCAGTGTGGAGATTTCTCTAAAAACTAGCATTAGACATCCCATTCAACCCAGATATTCCCCTTCTGGATATTTTTTCCAGTAGTGAAAGCATTATATCACAGTGATATATGTATGCCCATGTTTATAGCAGCACAATTTGTTATAGCTAAATCTTGGAAACAACCCAAATACCCATCAACAAAGGAATATTTTAAAAAGATGTGATATTTTTATACACTGAAGTAGTAATCAGTTATAAAAATAAGCTTGAGACTTTTAAAGGTAAATAAATGCAACTAGAGACCATACTAAGTGAAATAAACTAGACTCTCATGTATAAACATCCTATCATCTCCTAGTATAAAAACCTGAAACAGTAAATAAAATCTCAAAGGTACAATAGATACTTTGAAAGGGAAGGAAACTGTTCAAGGGGAAGGAACAACTGGAATGATGGAAAAGAGAAGAGAAAACAAGGGACAAATAAATATATATCTATATACAAGATAGCTAGTATTGCATTTTGTTTTTTGAAGGATATTTGGTTGTTGCAGGGTCTCACTATGCACAGCTTGGCCTTGTGGTGATCCTCCTACTTTCAGCCTCCCCAGTGCTGGTATTATAGGTGTGTACCACCACACCCAGACTGTGACCAGCTGAGCCTGTCCTGGGGGCAGGGCTGGTGATGTATGTGGTCCTAGGGATCAAACTACAGTCCCTGTGCTTGCCTAGGATTGCATAACAGGTACTTTATTCTGCTGAGCTATCTCACAGGCCAGCTTATATAATTACATTGCTGATTTCTGTTGGTCTATTTATTTATTTATTTATTTTTATTTACCTTTTTTTTTTTTTTTTTTTTTCACAGTACCGGGGATTGAACTCAGGACCCTGTGCTTTCCAGGCAAGCACTTATTCTACTGAGCTATCTCCCTGACCCTTCTGTTGGTCTATTTAAAGGAGAGGTTAATGCTTAAAATTTTTCTGTCTTCTTTTTAATTTTTTGACCATTTTTGCATACTTACTTCTGGTAGTTTCTAAAGTAATTTGAAGACAATATGCAATACAGAAACCATGGTTGAATTTCTATCATTTGTTTAGTGAAATTCTGTATCACTTCTGTTGTTTTTGTTGACTATTTTTATTCTTTTTTAAAAATTTATACTTAGAGTCAGGCATGGTGGTACATACCTGTAATCCCAGCACTTGAGAGACTGAGGCAGGCTGAGGCAGGAGAATCATTGTGAGTTTGAGATCAGCCTGGGCTAAAATGTGAACTCAAGGCCAGCCTGAAATGCATATAGAGACCCTGTCTCAAGAAAACAAACAAACAAAAAGTTATACTTACTGTACCTTATCAGATAAGATACTCATGATATGAAAAGTTTCAAAACTAAAGGAGTATGTAGTGGCTTATACCTGTAATCCCAGAATTTAGGAGGATGAGATAGGAGGATCACACTGAGTTCAATACAGCTGTAGGCATCCCCCTCCCTACCCTCTAAATCAGAGCACCTCCAAACCCACCCAGCTAGCCAAAAGGAGTTGAAACTCCAGCTGTGCTAGTTTCTATCAGAATAAATTCCTGAATGAACACAAATTAACTAAAGACATCACAGTCTCTGTTGCATGGACAGAATGTTTTTGTGTCCCTGATCAACATTCATATGTTGAAATCCACATCCCCACCTCAGGGTATTAGCAGAAAGAACCTTTAGGAGGTAGAGGGTGTCATCAGAGTGTAGCTCCCTTGATGAGATTACTGTAGCTGAAAAGTAAAGAGAGATCAATGTTCATTTCTGTTTCACCATTTGAGTATAAGTATAAGGCTGCCATCTAAAGAGAGAACTTTCAGCTGGAAAATTGGATACCACCTCACTTTTGGTGTTCCAGCACCTGAAACCATGAGTCAGATGCCCACAAAGAACAACATACTCAAGTAACAAAAAGTTCTTTTTTGGCCATCTCAGGCAGTCCTCCTAATCAAAATAACATATTACTAAAGTGTATGTTTCCTAGATACTTAAGGTGTATTAATAGTATATGGTTTCAGTTTGGAAAACTTTTTGTTTCTTTAATAAATTGCACTCAACCATTTATTAAAGAATGTATAACTCGTTGGTTTGAAAATTGGAAGATTATTAATGCATTCCATTTCCATTAATTACTATATAAGAAACTATGCAAATACTAATGCTTATTTAGTTCAATCATTTGAGATTGAAAAACTGAAATGGAAGCAAATAATGGCTTTTTCATTTGCCCTTGTGTGGCTCCATTTTTTGTGTAATGACAGAGATTTCCTGAAAGCAAGATCAGCTTTGCTATATGTGAGAGTTAAAAATAGATACCTGTTCGGATGTGAAATGCAAGCTGGAATCCACTTGTGAGCATCCTGTTCATGGGTGCCTTTTCTTGTGTGATGCAAAAGGAAGTTCATATGGGGAGAATTCTAAAGTTTACTTTTTCTCTATCAAAGTTCATAATAAAGATGACAGTTATCGAGCAAAATTCCACTTGAAACTAAAGAGATTCTGGTGAAGGAGGAAGGAGAGGGATTTGATCAACTCCATACTGTTCCACCCTCTGGCAGGGAAGGGTACAGCAATATCTCTCTTACACCAGATTGAAATAGCCCACAGCATTCAGTGACAGTTGAGAAGATTTCAATATTAGAAGCAATAGAGATGACATATGGGAGACTATTTTGATAACTGAACTATTTCAGAAAGTCGCTCTTGGAAGAGAGAAAAACAAAATTCTTACTTAATTTTGACTGATATTAGGAAAAGTTCAGTAGTGTTTGACACACAGAAGACAGTACTCTATGCATTCCAAACATTGCAATGTCCACATCTATTGCAGAAAATATTGAATTATGGGTAGTGATGCTGCTATAATTGTTGCAGGTTGTTGAGTTTAACTTGTTAACATAAAACAACATTCATTGGAGAAATAAATAAGAAATGAAGTACAATAAGTTATTAAAATGCAGCACAGAATTGTGTTGGGTGGATAAAAATCTAATAAGTTAACAAAAATAAATTCTTTTTGATTTCTCAGTCATCAGAGGGAATGATAGATCAATAAAATACTTACATTCCAAATTACCCAGAGAAATTATAGAGTAATGCAGTATGTCCTATAAAATGTGAAACAAACATCAAGAAAACAATAGCTAAACAATTCTCACTGTATATAAAAATGATGCAAAAACATAATCAAATAGGATATGTTCCAGAGGTGTAAAGTGAGCTTAATATCTGAAAATCAAATAGCAGTTAATTGGTAGGATTCTCACCTTAACTAAATATATATGCTGATTCTTAAGGAAAACTGTCTTTCACAAATTTATCTATATACCCAGTGTAATTTCTATCAAAATGCAAAGGGTTTAATTTAACCAGTATTTGGCAATAAATCTTAAAAATTTATATGAAAATGCAAGGAATCTAGAATGTCCAAATCAAGTTTTAAAGACCCCATTATTGAATGTCTTATACTTCTTATTTTCATATTCAGTATAAAGCTACAGGAATTAAGCAGTGTGACAGTGAGATAAGTTTAGACACATAATACAGATCAATCAAATGGAAGCTATTTTCTAGAAATAGATCATTAACATTTATGGTCAAATGACTTTAAAGATTGATGCTAAAATGCCATAATTAGGTAGAGAAAGAACAGTCCTTTGAAGACGTGAGGCTGTGACAAAGGATTATTAAAAAAAAAAAACCATCTGAATGTCTCCATCCACCATCTGTAAAAGCTAAGCTCAAAATGAATCATAGGCAGAAACATAAGCGCCAAAGCTGTTAGAAGAAGTTATGAGAGTGAATTCCTTGAGATAAGCAAGAGTTTCATAAAAATGAAACAAAAGCACAGGCAATAAAAGGAAAAATGGGCAATTGAACTCTATCAGAATTAGAGTGTGATTTAAGAATAATATTGAGAAAGTAAAATCTCACCATTTATCTGATAGTAAATTCATGCACCAATTACCTAAAATGTGTTGTTAGTCAGTCTTAAAAGTTATGTCTTATAAGCCGATATTAATACTCTGTTTAACTACTCACATATAACTCTGTTATATTTGATCATTTGTTCTAAATGGACCTTTCCCCCAACACAATATACAAGGGGCCAGGAAGAGAGCTCAACAGCATAAGAACTTGCCTGGCAAGTGTAAGGTCCTGAGTTTGATCCTCATTACAGGGGGGAAAAAAAGGAAAGGAAAAGAAAAAATATGTATACTAGGTATCAATAACCACATGCAAAGGTCCTCAATTAGTCATCAGAGAAATCTTAGTCAAAACTAGATTCAAATAGAATAGCATACAAATGGCATGTATTACAAATATTGGCAAAGTTATGAAAAAAATTGGGCTTTTATACAAGGCTGGCTGGTAAGGATTGTTCCAGCTACTCTGGAGAAGATAGTGGTGGTTCCTCAAAATGTTTATGTAGGGTGACTTTATGAACCAGGGATTCTGTTCCTAGGCATATGCACCCCCCCAAGAAAACTGGAAAATGAGTATGATTTCTTCTAGTTGTATTATTAATAGGATCTAAAAATAGAAATAATGATGAAGGATAAAAAATATGTGATATACCCATGAAATGGCATATAATTTGGCAATAAATATATATGAAGTACAAGTACACATTCTAATAGTGAATGGCCATGAAAATATTACATTAAGTAGAAAGAATTCAGCTACAAAAGAACAAAATTGTAGGGTTACATTAAGTGGAAATATTCAGAATAAGATAACTCACTGAGGGGCTGGTGAGATGGCTCAGTGGTCTAAAGCACCTATTCAGAACAAGCTTAGCAAAGCACAGGGACCACGGTTCAATCCCCAGCACCACATGCCAGCCAGCCCCACCCGCTGGTGGGCTGAGCTGGCCACACACACACACACACACACACACACACACACACACATAAATAAAATAAAATTTAAAAACAAACAAACAAACAAAAGATAACTCACTAAGATTGCAACTGGATCAAAGTTTCTTAAGGTCTAATTTGTAAAGGAAATGGAGAATGATTATTCATGGATATAACTTTTTGGGGAAGCATCAAAATATATTAATATTAAGTAATGGAGGTGATTTGACAACACCAAGTATACTAAAAATCTCATTGAACTATACACTTTAAGGACTAAATTTTATGATATATAAATTATTCAATAGAACTCCAATGTAATTATCATGAAAAATTACTTAGGAAGTGAAAATACTGTAAGTATCACTTATTGATAATTACTTTTGGCGCATGTTTGGTGATTTTTCTGGCACATTTTTCCTAGATATGATTTGTCGGGATATAATGGGAATAAGAGTAATACTTGTGTAAGATTCAGAATCTATATCTTCTGCTGAAAAGATTAACTATATTATTTTCATGAGTAGTTAGTTGGTTCTGGCAAATCCAGGTAGAGAAAAGTATCTAGAATTTTTATTTTTTCTTGATGATTTATTGATCATTCTTCTGACCAGTAGCAATTCTCGACTGATATCTTGCTATATTCAGCTGTATAATCTACTTGAATTTCTTTTTCTGATTTTCTGTAGGGAAAATAGCTCTTGACATTAATATGAAAAAACAACTTTGTCTTTCATATTTCATAGATATTTCATATCTATATTTCATATTTTAAATTGTTTGACTTTGAAATTTGAGATAGATGGAGAGATAGATGATAGATAGATAGATAGATAGATAGATAGATAGATAGATAGATAGATAGATATCTGTTTTGCAAAAAATTACTTGTTGGTTTCTTATCACTAATTATTTATAATTCAAAGAGATAAAGGAGTTAGCTTGCATTTATTGCATGGCTGATTATCCTAATGCCTAATATAACTTATTAAACAATTATATTCTTTGAAATGTATACTTTTATTAGCCCTTATATTAAATGAGATAATTTGAATTTATCATATTATAAAGTGAGATATAATGGCTTGGTTCCACTATGTGACATGGATTATATTCAAATTCTGTCCTGATTTCAATGTTCAAATTGTAAACATTTACCACAAAATTTTTGAATTAATTATATGAAGCCCAAGAGGATTGTAATAAGGAATATTGATTACTTCAATAATTCCCATTATGGTGACATCTCTGGGAGGACTGATTGTGAGTTATCTTTTTTTATTAATTTTATTGAAAAACAAAGACCAATGAGATAGCTTCAAAACTGAAACTATAGGACAGTTTCAATAATTAGTACATTTTAGTAGGACAGTTTCAATAATTAATATATTGCATAATATTGTTTTAATAGTGATTATTCATAGTGCAAGATGTAGTTGCATATTGTTTTCTTTATAGTAATTATTAACAATACAAGATACAGACATGATGTCCTGTCCAAACACGATTAGTACAAATATTTCTGCTCATTTAATTAAAAGAAAATAGCTGTATATCTATCCTAACTATTTTGTATATACAGATACAAATAGTCCTTCATTTGTATCCTTTTTTTTTTTTTTTGTTAGTTTTGTCAGAGAAAGGTATTCCATTGCCACTTAAATACTGCAGGTGCGTGAATTTAGCAAAATGATCCAATACTAATGATCCATTAGTCCACAAAAGTAGTGGGTTATCCATAGGACTGGCAATGTCAGAAGTTGTTGATGGCTCACCATATTAATATGGCTTTACGGTTCACCATATTAATATATGGTTAGGTTTTTACGGTTCACCATATTAATATAGCTTTACTTTTTATACCGCATTTGTGTACTTTTTGGCTGGATGGTTAAGACTAAGTTGGAGCAAGACTTATATAACAAGAAATGTAACTTTTGTATTTCACAAGGTCAGTCAAAACCCCTCAGGGTTTATCATATAACTCTGTACTGCACTTTGTAGATCTTTTGTCAGTGTCAGCCATGTGGATAAGTCATGGCCATTGCTTGATCAATTTGCTGTCTGTGAAAGCCTGAGAGAATGTTTTCTCTCCTTGTGACTCTCCTTAAGCACACTCTACATCATCAATCACTTTACTCTCTGGGACCATAATCTTCTTCTTCAGTAAAATTGGGACATCACTGAATTACTGGATGTTACAGTACAGGTTCTCCTATGTCCTGGGTCCTTAATGACCTTAAAAGACTAGAGCCAAAACGTTGGCTGTCCTTGCAGCCCTTCTTTTTCTCCAATTTTTGGTTTTCCAACTTAAGTTGTTAACCCTGCAGAAGAGAAGCTCAATGAAATTATTACCTTATGACTAAAGCAGTTGAGCTTAACCTCACTATCTGTCTGTATACCACACCTTTTAGACATAAAAAGAAACAGGCATTTTCCATCAAGTATTAATGTGTTAAACTTTAATTTCCTATAGAATGTAAATAACAAAATTAAAAAATATTGAAAAATAGGAATAAACAGTTACATGCTTTTACACAGAAATTTAGAAATTTAACCATATACAGAATTGTAGCACGACAGTCCTGTGAATTTTTTTTCTTGTCTCTTGTTTTCATCTATTACTCTTTTTTTTAAAATGAACATTTACTTGAGAGATAGTGTAGCAGTAATTGGTATGACATGATAAACAGTTTGTATTTAGAAGAGCAGAATGACAGGTATACCAAGTATGACTCTAGTATTACACATTGCTATCTTCAGTGCAGTTGCTTAGTTCACAGGTATCAACGTACATAGTTAGTCAGGGTGAAAATCCTACCAATTCACTGCTAGTTAGCTTGCTTAAGATTCTCTGGATCTTTGTGCCAACCATCGTGTGTATACAAATGTATGGCTTTGCCCCTGTGAATTTTTTTTCTTGTCTCTTGTTTTCATCTATTACTCTTTTTTTTAAAATGAACATTTACTTGAGAGATAATATAGCAGTAATTGGTATGACATGATAAACAGTTTCCCAGTCATGTTTCCTAGCTTTTCTCCTTGCACTCTCTTCTTTGTTTAATCCTTAAGTTTTCACACTCCTTTTAATTGTGTTATACATTCATATTTTTATTTCTTCTTTAGAGTTCTTACACTAGTGATATTTTATGATATTTATACATGTAGGACTGGTTCATTTCATCTATGAGTATATCTTCAAGTGGCATCTACTTAAATATAAAGGTTTCAAATTTATCATTCTTTACAGCTGAGTAATACTCCACTGTATAAAAATAATACATCTTTTTCATCCATTCCTCAGGTGATGGGCATCTTGGTTGTTTCCAAGATTTGGCTATTACAAATTGTGCTGCTATAAACATAGGCACACATATATCACTATGATATGATGTTTTCAGTTCCTTTGGGAAAATTCCTAGTAGGGGGATAGCTAGTTTGAATGGGATTCCTAGTCCTAGGTTTTTAAGGTGTCTACACACTGATTTCCATAATGGTTGCACCAGTCTACATTCCCATCAGCAGAGGAGAAGGATTCTTTTTTCCCAGCAGCATCTCCAACATTTTTTGTTGGTTGATTTCTTTAAGATAGCCATTCTTTCTGGGGTGTGATGGTATCTCAGCATTGTTTTAATTTGCATTTCAC
>NW_004524709.1:306101-307651 GCF_000260255.1 Octodon degus
TGAGAAGTGTGTGTTTATCTTGGATGTCCATTTCTGGATTGGGTCTTTAAACTTTAGGACCCTAATGTTTTTCAGTTCTTTATAAATTCTAGAGAGCAGACCTTTGTCTGAGTGCTCATTAGTTAAGATTTTTTTCCCCATTTTTTGGGTTGTCTTTTCACTTTGTTGGTAATTTCTTTTGACGTGTCAAAACTTTTATATAACAGATCTTAATTGTTAATTCTTTTAAGTATGAACTGTAAGATTTGATTTTTTTCATGAACTCTTTGCCTACCCCTATGTTTTCAAGAGTTCACCTACTTTCTATTATAGAAGATTTAGTGTTTCTGTTTTATTGTTTTCTTGTTCAATCCATTTTGACTTTACATTATTGCATGGGAATAGACCTGGGTCTATTTTAGTTTTTGGCATGTAGAAAGCCAGGTTTTCTAGCACCATTTGTTAAAGAGGCTGTCTTTCTTCCAGTAAGAATATTTGACCCCTTTGTTGAAGATAAGGTGGATAAGTGTGTTTGTAGATGCATCTGCATTTTGTAATCTATTCCATTGATCCTCAGGTCTGTTTTGTTGCCAATACCATGCTGATTTTCTCAAAGTAGCTTTATAGTATAATTTCAAGTCAGTAATTTAATCTCTTCTTCCTTGTCTTTGTTGCCCAGGATTACCTTTGCTATTCTAGGTCTTTTCTTGTTCCAATTAAATTTTAGGAACAATTTCTCTAGGTTTGTGTGGTATGTTGGTGGTATTTGATACAGAATATATTAAATTGGTACAACGATTTTGGGAGTTTTGTCATCCTCACAATGCTGATTTTTCCTATCCAGGAGCAGAGAATATGTTTCCATTTTGTGAAATCCTCTAGGATCTCTTTTTTAAGAGTACTGTAATTTTCCATGAAAAGATCTTTGACTTCTTTACTTAGATTAATTCCAAGATATTTTATTTTCCTTGGTGCTATTCTAAAAGGTATTGTGTCTCTTATTTCCCACTCAGTGTGTTTGTTATCTGTGTAGAGGAATGGTATTGACTTTTGTGTATTTACTTTGTATCCTGCTATGCTACTGAATTTGTGAATCAATTCTAGTAGCTGCTTTGTGGTATTTTTCGGGTTTTCCAAGCAAAGTATCATGTCATCTGCAAATAATTATAGTTTAACTTCTTCTTTACCTATTCTTCTTCCTTTCAATTCTCCCTCTTGTCTAATGGCTCTAGCTAATTATTCCAAAACAATGGTGAATAGGAGTGGTGATACAGGACACCCCTGTCCTGTACCAGATCTAAGAGTAAAAGATTTCAGTTTTTCCCCATGAAAAATTATGTTAGCCATTGGCTTGTCATAGATGGCTTTTTTCAGATTGAAGTAGAGGCCATCTATTCAAATGTTCTGTAGGTCTTTTAATGTGAATCAGTGATAGACTTTGTCAAAAACTTTTCTGCATTGATTGAGATGATCACCTGGTGTTTGCATTTGGTTCTATCAATATAGTATATCACATTTATATATTTGCATTTATTGTGCCATCCTTGAATCCCTGGGATGAATCTTACCTG
>NW_004524709.1:307841-313467 GCF_000260255.1 Octodon degus
AATTTTATTGAGAAACAAATAGCAATGAGACAGTTTCAAACCAAATTGGTAGGACAGTTTCAATAATTAACACATTGCATACATACTTCCTAGTGGTTAATTGCTGTACAAGATGCGGACATGATATCCTATTTACAAACACTTTTATTGGTGATTTTTGCATCTATGTTCATAAGAGAGATTGACGTGTAGTTCTCTTTTTTAATTGTGTCTTTCCCTGGTTTTAGTTTTCGTATATTTACCTCTAATGGCTATAGCTAATGATTCTTCTGCATCTTCTAGTCTATTCCACTTATTCTCAGGTCTATTTTGTTGCCTATACCATGCTGATTTTGGGAGGATTGCTTCCTTTTCAATTTCATTAAAGAGTTTGAGGAATATATGGATTATAACTCCATAAATTTCTTGTAGAATTCAGCTGTGAATCCATCAGGACCAGGACTTTTCTTTGTCAGTAGGTTTTTTATTACATATCGTATTTCATTGGATGTTATTGGGTTATTGAGAGCTGTCATATCCTCTAGATTCAGTTTTAGCAATTTGTACCTTTCTAAGAATCTGTCCTTTTCTTCTGTGTCTTCTATTGTGTGAGAGTATAGAGTCTCAAAGTAGCTCATGATAATATTATGAATTTCCACTGGGTCTGGGTAATTACACCCTTTTCATTCCTTATTGCTTTTATTTGAATTTTTCCTTTCCTCTTTTTGATAAGGTTAGGTAGGGCCTTATCAATTTTATTTAATCTTTCAAAGAACCAGTTTTTTGTTTCATTAATTCTTTGAACTGCTGTTTTGTCACAATTGGATTAATTTGTCCTGTAATCTTTATGATTTTCTTTCCCATCTTTGGTCCTTGGGATTGGTATGCTCTTCCTTTTATAGATGTTGGAGGTGCAGCACTGGGTTTTTTGTTTTTAGCTTTTTTGATTACGTTCCATTTTCCTAATGTGTGAGTTCACACATTAGCTTTAAGTTTCCGTCTAAGAACTGCTTTCATCACATCCTATAAATTCTGATAAGTTGTGCTTAAACTTTCTTTCTTTTCTCCATAATTTAATTGAGAAATAAATAGCAATGAGACAGTTTCAAATCAAATTGGTAGGACAGTTTCAATAATTAAGACATTGCATACTCTCTTCCTAGTTATTATTTGTTGTACAAGATGCAGACATTATATCCTATTTACAAACACTATTAGAACAAATCCCTCTATTCGTTAAGAGAATGTAATTATATATCTATGCTAATGATTTTGAATAGACAGATACAAAATGGACATTCATCTGTATCCCCTTTTTTGTTTAGTTCCGTCATTTGAATATTATAGGTGTCTGAACTCAGCAAAACATTCCAAAAGAGTCCAGTAGTCCATAACAGTATTGGATCTTCCGCTTGACTGGCAATGTCAGAAATTGTTGTGCTGGAATTTTCATTGAATTGCAGATATTGTTGAATTTTTTTTTCACCTCATCTGTGACCCATTGGTTTCTGAGTAGGGTTTGTTTAATTTCCATGTATATGTGGAGTTTTTCTGCTTTCTTTTGTCGTTGATTTCCAGTTTCATTGCACTGTGCTCAGATAATATGCATAGGATAATTTCTGTTTTCTTCATATACTTAAACATGACCTATGAACTAGTATGTACTCTCTATTAGAAAATTACCCATGTGCAGCTGAAAAAAACTGTGCATTGAGCTGTGGTTGGGTGGAACACGCTGTATATGTCCATTAAGTCCATCTGTTCCAGGCTGTGGTTCAGTTCTGATACTTCTTCGCTAATTTTTTGTCTGGTTGACCTATCTTTTTGGGATAAGGGGTTTTAAGGTCCCTTGTCATAATTGTGTTATTGGATATTAGATTTTTATGTGTGCTAAGATTTGTCTTATATATTTGGGTGTTCCTGTGTTTGCTTTGTACATATTCATGAGTGTTACCTCTTCCTTTTGAATTTCTCCCTTAACCAGATTATATTGGCCTTCTTTTTTTGTTTGATCATTCTTGCTTTGAAGTTGACTGTCTGAGAACAGGATTGTTACTCCTGCTTTTTTCTTGGGTAATGTGGGGTTAGTATTGTTTTCCATCCTTTGATTTCAGCCCATGCATTTCTTTGAATACAGTTTGTTCTTGTATACAGCCTATTGTTGGATTCTATTTCCTAATCTACATTGAATATTATTACCTTATTAATGGTTATTCATAGTACAAGATGCTGACATGAGCCTGTCCAAACACTATTAGTACAAATATTTCTTGTAATTGAATTAAGAGAAAGTACCTATATATCTAGCCTAAATAATTTGTATACACAGATACAAAATGGTCATTCATTTGTATCCCCTTCTTTGTTCAGTTTTGTCAGAGAAGGGTAACACATTGTCATTTAAACATTGTAGCCGTGTGAATTCAGCAAAATATTCCAATATAGTCCAGTAGTCCATATAGTAGTGGGTCATCTGCAGAACTGGCAATGTCAGAAGTTGTTTACCTGAGCCCTTTATAGCCCAGCATACTAACATGGCTTCATGCCTTACACCTCGTTTTTTTACCTTTCTGATGGATGTTTATGACCAAGATGAAGCAAGACCTTTATAACAAGAAATGTAGCTTTTGTATCAGATAGGGTCAGTCAAGTACCCTCAGGATTTATCCTGAAAACCTGCACTGCACTTTTTGGATCCTTTGTCAGTGTCACCTATGTGGATGAGTCATAGCCATTGCTTCAGCAATTTCCTTTCTGTGAAAGCCTGAGAGAATGTTTTCTTTCCATGTGATTCTCCTTAGGCACACTCTACATCAGCAATCACATTTCTCTGTTGCCCCATAATCTACTTGATCAGAAAATTTGGGGCACAGCTGTGCTACATGACATTATGTTACAGGTTCTCCCATATTCTGAGTCTTCACTGACCTTGAAAGGCTAGGGCCAAAATGTTGACTCTCTTGTAGTGCTTCTTTTGCTCTAATTTTTGTTCTGCAAATTTTGGTTGTTAATCCTCCAGAAGAGAAGCTTATTATTTCCCTACAACATATTTAGTTGGGTTTAACCTAATTATCTGTCGGAACATCAAACATCTTAGGCATAACGTGGAATAGGTATTGTCCATCAAGTATTGATATGTTAATATTTAAGTCCCTACAGAATATGAAAAAAATTAAGAATAAAAAATATTTTTAAAAATATGACTAAATAATTATACATTTTTAAACAGAAATTTAGAAATTTAATCATATACAGCATTGTAGAAGGTCAGTCCCATGAACTTTTTCTTGTCTCTTGTTTTCATTTATTATCCTTTTTTTAAAAAAAAAAAAGAACAAACATTTACTTAAGAGACAGTATAGTAATAATTGGTATGTCATGACAAGCAATATTTATGTAGAAGACGTGAATGAAAGGCATTCCAATCATAACCCTACTATTATACATTACTATCTTCAGTGCAGTTGCTTAGTTCACAAGTATCATCATATATAGTTAGGGTGATAATTCTACCAATTAACGGCTAGTTTCAAAAACCTGCTGATGTTTCTCAGGATCATTCCCTTACCCATCTTGTGCATATAAATTTATGACTTTGCCTCGTCATGTTTCCTAGCTTTTCTCCTTGCCCTCTCTTCGTTGTCTAATCTTGAAGTTCTTGCTTTCCTTTTAATTGTGTCATACTTTTCTATTTGTATTTCTACTTTTGAATTCTTATACTAGGAAGACTATATGATATTTATACATGTCGGTCTTGTTTATTTCACTTATGAGTATATATTCAAGTTGCATTCACTTAAATGTAAATGCTTCAAGTTGATCATTCTTTAAAACTGAGTAATACTCCATTGTATAAAAATACCACATCATTTTCATCCATTCCTCAGGTGACGAGCATCTTGGTTATTTCCAAGATTTGACTATCACAAATTGTGCTGCTATAAGCATAGGCACAAATATATCACTGTGATATGACATTTTCAGTTTGTCTGGAAAAATTCCCTGTAGAGCTAAAGGTGGCTTGAGGGGGATTTCCAGTCCTAGTTTTTTAAGGATTCTCCATACTGATTTCCCTAATGGTCGCACCACTCTACATTCCCACCAGCAGTTGAGAAGGGTTCCTTTTTCCCAACAGCCTCTCCAACATTTGTTGTTAGTTGATTTGTTTATTATAGCCATTATTTCTGTGGTGAGATGTTATCTCAGTGTTGTTTTAATCCCACACACTCTCCAGACCTCATATTCTTTTTATATCATTCATATTGACTCTTTCTTTCTCACTGATGGCTATTAATCTCATGTTGGTCATCTTTTCCTCATCTTTCATGTGATGAATTATTTTTTTCCTGCATCCTAGTTGTTTATAAGAGATCTTTTCACTAGCTGCAATGGCCTCTTTTAAATCTAAAACTGTATCTTCACTTTCATTCAAATGGTTTTGCAAGCTTGTGTTTGAGATTTTAAGTACCTATTTCTCTTTGACTGCTTCATGAGATGTACTTCTTACCTACATTGCTCATTGAAGGGTTCTATCATTTTTCTAATCTCCTCCATTATTCTCTCAGAGTCTTCTTGAGAAGCAGTTAATAATTTTTTCATTATAGTCATCCTTTTTTTTTTACTTCAGAGATTATTTCTGATCTGATTTCCCCTAAGTTTCTGCATTTGATCCTTTACTTCAGGTGCTATATTTCAGAGATTTCTTTTTTTTTATTTCAGAGGTTATATCTAATCTGATTTCCTCTATATCTTTCTGCATTGTTTCTTTACTTAGGTTTCTATTAATTCAGACATTTCAGCTGTGTCATTTCCAATTTCTTCTGTGCTAGTGCCTTCTGCACTTGTTCTAGGTGGGCTTGAGGCCTGAGATTTCATTTTGTTCCTTCTCTTTGTCATTTTGTATAACACTGTCCCCTGACCTTTAGTGTAGAGCTTTGGTGCAGTTATAACCTTAGCAACTAATGAAATTCGGGTGTAGATCTACAAAGTTTGAATTCATCTAGTTGTGCGTGGCTTGGGTCTGGCTTCTGTGCTCAGCTTCTTCTTGCCACAGCCCTTGGAAGGTGAGCCTGTTGTGCCCCTCTGGCAAGATGTTTTTCTCCTGGATTAGCTGTGTGGTTCTGGACCCTAGCCTCTCTTCAGGGTCTTCGGCTGCAGGGTTTCAACTCAGGTCTGTATGCCAGGCATGTGCTGGGGCTGAAGTAATCCGGAGAGCAGGACAGAAGGAATCAATCACAAGTGCAGCTTGGCTGGGTCCAGAGGAGTACAGTGGGCTCAGGGGAGTGTGGAAGCTCTCCCACACACGATTACTGGCCCGGGGATTGGGCTGCATCTGGAGCAGTCTGGAAATTGGGGCAGAAGTTCTGACTCACATGGTGGGCCTGGGCCTGTCTTGTTCTGGAGGGGTTGGGAGGGGTTCTATGAGCAAGGTGGAAGGACTCACTCATTCTTGGCTTGGGCTGGGTCCAGAGTGGTCCAGTGGGTGCAGTGGGGTGTGGAAGCTCTGCCACACCCTTTCAGGACTTGGGCTTGTGCTGAGTCTGGAGGGGTCCTGAGAGCACTGTGGAAGTTTTCACTCTGATTGTGAGTTCTCTTTCTTTCTTTCTTTCTTTCTTTCTTTCTTTCTTTCTTTCTTTCTTTCTTTCTT
>NW_004524709.1:313567-319426 GCF_000260255.1 Octodon degus
TTTTTTTTTTTTCCAGAACCGGGGATTGAACTCAGGTCCTTGTGTTTGCCAGGGAAGCATTTGTTCCACTGAACCATCTCCTCTGCCCCTGATTGCTAGTTCTTAACCATCTTGTGTTTGATAGGCTTTCCATAGTGCACCTCAGATTATTCTACATTTGATGTATATATTAAAACAGAGTCTACATGGATTTTGCAGACAAATACTCTGTCATAGCATGAGCCAAAGGGTGTGAACTCATTGCAACCAAGTTTCCATCCCCATTTGTTATAATTTTATGCTGATTAAAGGAAATAATAGTTTGGAAGTAGTAGAACTCTTTTTTTAAAACTCAGGTAACTATAACAAGCTAAAGATTTTCAGTTGAATTTTCTGCATTCTTTCTTTGTTTTATTAGTACACATTGGTAGCACATGATGTTTGCATATCTTAAGGGGAACTGGTACATATACATGATATATCATAATTGCTTTTCTCATCCCATTTCTCATCCCCCTTATCCCACCTACATCTGTCTCTCAATTCCCTTCCATTTATTTTTATACATGTTTGCAATTCATGATATTTACATTACTTGTGTGGAGTTGGAACATTTACATAACACATGTTAAGTTGATTTTTTAAAAGAGAAGAATTTAATTAGGTGATGAATGCTACATTTTATAGTCTAGTCTAAAGAATTGTAATATATATATATATATATATAGATATATATATATATATATATATATATATATATATATATATCACTCATTAAATCTTAATTATTTTAGCTGAATGTGGTTGTGCATGCTGTAATCTCAGCACTCTGGGAGGCTGAGTATATATGATTATGAGTTCAAGCCCAGCCTGGGAAATTCATCCATTTAGAGGAAGTCATGGTATCAAAGTAAAAAATAAAAAAAGGATAAAGATTTTGAACCCAACCCCATAAACCTCCCCACACCCCCACACAAAGTAAGTGTTTTGTGTGTGAAAATTATGACTGACATTATAAAACAGAGGCCCAAAAGTGAATATTGTGCTATGGGGATTGTTAATTAAGCCCATGATTGGTTTAGAGTCATTGTTAAACAAATTTTAAAAGAGATTGAGAATTGCACAATACAAACTCTAGAAAAATCAACCAATCATACCATTCAAAAAATTTTGTTTTCTTTGAAAGCTGTCAATTTCAAGATGGAGTCATGTGTCAAGTGCAAAGAAAGAAGAATCAGTTTAAAAGCACAGGACACTACACATGGAGAGAAAACATTCTCTCAGGCTTTCACAGAGAGCAAATTGGTCAGGCAACGGCTGTGACTCATCCACATGGCTCAGACTGATAGAGGATCTATAAACTACAGTATAGGCTTTCAGGGTAAATCTTGAGGGGATTTGGCTGACCTTGGAAGATACAAAAGTTACATCTCTTGTTATATAGGTCTTGCTTTATCTTTGTCTTAAGCATCCAGCAGAATAGTATACAAATGAGATATAAAAAATAAAGCCATATTAATATGCTGAGCTGTACAACAACTTCTGACATTGCCAATCCTACAGATAAGCCACTACTATTATGGACTACTGGATTCTATTGGATTATTTTGCTGAATTCACACACCCACAATATTTAAATGGCAAGGGAATACTCATCTGTAACAAACTAAACCAAAACAGGGGATACAAAAGGACTATTTTGTATCTGTATATACAAAATGGTTAGAATACATATACAACTACTCTCTGTCTTAATTCAATCAGAAGAAAAATTTGTACTAATAGTGTTTGGACAGGATATCATGTCTACATCTTGTACTATGAATAACCACTATAAAGACAATGATATGCAATGTAGTAATTATTGAAACTCTCCTACTAATTGGTTTTGAAACTGTCCCATTGCTATTTCTTTCTCAATAAAATTAATAATAAAAAAGAGGACACTAAAGGACATGCACCCATGTTGAGAACTATCCTGGACTCTGAAAATTTCTCTTGCACATGTGCCTAGCTTAAGAAATTGACACATGATTCACAAGAACAAACAGCCATATGGACAAAAGCACTTCCCTGACACTGTCTGCACTATTGCAAGGGCATCCACTGTAAAGAGTCCCTGGAGATGACCTTCTCTTTGTTCAAAGCAATTACATGTATTTCTCTTTCTCTGCCTTAAAAAGCTGACTTTTATTCTTGCTTCATTGGACACATCTATGATCCCCACAGCTTGCATATCCCAGATGATAACCCTCTGATACTCCCAGTTCAACTCTGCATTCTTTAAGAAGTCTCTTATTTAGTTTGATAGTTTATAGAATAATGGAAATTAAAGATGCTTGACCATAGCTAAAGAAAATCTTCAACTAGAATAAACAATATATTTGAGCAAGCCAGTTTTTTTCATAGTTCAGCTGTTGGAAACCAACCTTTGTACAAATAGGTGCATTTTTGTCAATGTCTACAATACTTGTGGTCACTGGATAGTTCCACAAGATACTATACTTGTACTGAGGTCTCCTGGGGTGGAAAAGAAAATAAAAAATGACATCAACCTCATTTAAACCTCATTTATATATTGCATTTTATAGAAAATATACATCATTTTTCCACACAGTGTTTTGTTTGTTTTTTAAGCACAAGGAATCACAGGTAAAGCATGTAAAATGTAAGATATTCTAGTACTGAAATTAGTCTTTATGTTTTTTATAAGACCACAAATTGTTGTGTTTTCCTGGACTCCTTGCAGCTTTCCACAACAGGTAATATTTCTCTGTTCTCCTTTCTCTAAACTTTTAATATTGTCATTCAATATCATGCCTACCTACCTTAAGCACATTCCATGAGCAAGTTTTTGTGTAAAGGAAGTTACAAGACTATTGTTTCTATTGTTCTTATTACATCACAAAAATGAAAACCTTTGAAAATTATTTGTGTTTGATATTGGATAAGTAATTCATATAATACAGGGAATTTTAAACAATAACCTTCAGGAAAGACTGTAAAGGTGCTAATTGTTTTTACTTATAGTAAACTGCACCAGCATGGGGTTAAGAAAGATATATGTTATAGGAACAGAAAAAATATGTTATGTTGGCAAACACTGTAGCAACCACATGGCTTCACATGCCAACAATGACATCTGTAACAGGTTCTCAAGAAGGTTGTTTTCTTTACTTTTAGTTTTAAGGATAGTGGAACTTTTGCTGGAATAGGTATGAGATGGCTCTAACCTCTCTCAAAAAATGTGGTGAGTGAGACAATTTGGAGGGTCTGGAGATTCACTAGGGCCTGTAGGAAGAGAATGAAAGTATCATATTTTTCCATTTTTCTGTAATGATTTTTATACTGGATCACATTTTGCCTCTTGGCGTATTTTTATCAGTTGGATTAGCTACTGATTGCTAGACTCAGCAGCCACTTAACACACGACTGTTATTATTTAACAGTAGTTTGGAAGCCACATGAACTAATGCAAGAAAGAAAACTGAAAATTAGCTTTTCTTATGAAGTGATAATGGTCTTATGTTAATGTAGATGTGGTAGTGGGGTAAAATATACAGAATAGCAAAGTTGAAACATTTATCATAACTTCTGATTTCAGAACATTAGACTTAGTCATTCTAATTTACATTATTTCTAAAGTTATAACAATATATCAGTGATGGGTTTTTGTTTTCCCCACCCCTCAGAGGCACTCTTTGACAGATGTCCTATTGGAAACTAGAGTCCTGAATCATTCATTGCTTGTTAAATTTATATCACCTCCTTCTTTCTCCGTCAGTGACTGGAAAATGTAGCTTGACTTAAAGACTTCAGCACACGTATGTTAGCTAAAGAAAATGACTGATTTTTAGGTATACTTCCTAGTCTTAAAATAGTTCCTTCATTTAAAATAGATATACTAAAAGGAAGACAAGGAAATTAAAAAGCGTTAAGTGATTAATGGCAATATAATGAATAAAACATAGGTAATGTTTACATACTACTAACATATCTTTTTTAACTACAAGAGTGGAACATCTTTGTGATGGTTTGTGTCTAGTTGTCCCCCCAAAGCCTCATGTAGTTATGGGCAGATTTCTAGACTTTGTGATTAATTCATGATCCAGTGCTAGGATTATAGGTATGAATGCTGCTGGGATTATGGGTGTGAGTGCTACACCTGCCTGGGTCAGACAGCCTGAATGTAATATATGAGAGACTTGCTCTTTGTTGACTTTGTTGCCACTACTCCTCCAATTGCTCTTATGATTTTTTGCCACCACCATAAAAATTTGCTCTCTGCCATGTGCCACTCTGTCTTGGAGCCAGCTGCATATGGACTGAAACCTCCTTTAACTGTGAGCTAAATAAACTTTTCCTTCCTTCATTTTGAGTGTTTAGTTTTTGTCCAAGAAATGAAAGAAGAGTAACTGAGACAGAGAAAGCAAAGAAGGAACTTAAAGCATTTTCCTTTTGACTATGGTCTATCACAGGACTTATTGCCTAGTAAATAAAGAAATAATGTTGAGCCAATATATCAGTAAAGAGCCTAAAATATTTAAATATAAACTATAAAAATATTCAAGACAGTAGAATAAACTGAAAGCCTGATTTAATACAACCTCATGTTTTTTTATTTTTTTTCAATTTGTCCATCTCCTTAATTGTAAATGTATTCTGCCAGTTTCAAAACATTCTTTAGGGCCAAATTGCAAAGTGCTTGTACATTGCATTTGTTTTCTTCCCACAGGTATGAACTAGCCAAACTGGTGTCCATCTTGTCATCTCATAGTCCAAAGTAATCAGAATCAAACCAGGCCAAAATAATTGCCTAAAAATTAGTTTAATACTATTATGGACAGCAATAATATATTTGATGGGAGAAAATCATCGAACGCTCAATTATCTGACATATGATTTGACATTATTTCTCTATTCAGAATGTATTTATGCATAATCTATTAAAAAGTCAATAAAATGGATCAACTTTTACATTCTTAATGGCAAAGGCCAATAAGAGTGAGTATTTTTTGTCATGAAGTTCTTTACCTCACTCTATCACCTACAAAGAATTATTTTATAGCAGAAAGGAAGCTGTTCTTTTGCTAAAGCTACAATGTTTAGTATGTCCTTGCCTACTCAACAGCTAGCTTATACAAAAAGGTAATTAAACTTTAATAAAAGATGTCATGGAAAAGTCTTCAAGAATATTAATTTTTGTTTTTGCTGAGTTATATGGACTTGTAAGATGTTTGCTTGCATTTGATTATTTGATGTGCATATATTGGGACAAGCTGCCATAAAGTCTTGTCAAAGTTAAAGAGAAGTAAGATTTATCATGCCAAATTGTCTACTTTGATCAGTTCTCACTGCCTTATCATGTATGAAGAAATGTTGCCTAATGTAGTGAACCTGTCAACCAGATCATTTGAATCTAAAGTTAGAGTTAGAAAGTGCTACCTATTTGAAAAAAAAATGATTTAAAGTCTACTTCAATACTCTAGCTTCAATAATTGGACAATCTTACAGATTTATAAATGTTAACAAACAAAGTGAATATGACATCCTATTTACGGATAGTTCAGAAGAAAAAAAATTAGTTTATGTTACCTTTATGCTGTCTCCCAAACAAAATGATAAAGTGAATTGATGTAAGGCAGATATATATTTTTTTAACCTACAAACAACCTTACTGTGGTTTGGAGGGATGGTGTTTTTTCTTTTCACATAGCCCAAATTATAAATCACTGAAGCATCAAAGAGATCTCCAATATAAAATCCATAATATTTATGATTAAAGCATCAATTTCTTTTCTTCTTCTTCTTCTTCTTCTTCTTCTTCTTCTTCTTCTTCTTCTTCTTCTTCTTCTTCTTCTTCTTCTTCTTCTTCTTCTT
>NW_004524709.1:326543-330985 GCF_000260255.1 Octodon degus
GAGATGTTCTGCTCCTGGACTAGCTGGTTGGATCTATTCTCTACACTGTCCCCTGCAGAGGTTGCAGCTGCAGGATTACACCTCAGGCGTGTATGCCAGGCCTGAGCTGTGCCTGGGGGGGGCAAGGTGAAGTTGGAGGAAGAGGAAGCTCTCTGCACACTCACCGGACCTGGGCTAGGACTGCGTCTGGGGGCTCCTGGAACTCGGCAGAAAATCCTACTCGTTATACATTTTTTATCAAAGACATAGATCAAACTCTCAGTCACTCTATACATTTGTTTAAAATATCAATAATGAATCTTTATATAAATTATGAATTTACATGACACTGATGTATCAATAGCACTTCATCAATTGCAAGAAATATATCACCTTCTTGTGTTGATAGTGAGAACTGACAGTGCGTAAAATTGTGTCTGAGTGGGGAGGAAGGCAACATGGAAATTTTGATATTTCAAAATTTTATTGTGAATCTAAAACTGCTGTAAAACAAATGAATTAGTTATAAAATATATGAAGAATAATTTCTAAGTGATTTGTTTTCTTCTAGTGGCATTGAATTTTACACTTAAGTCTTCATTAATACAGTCTTCTGTGTGTTGATTTCAGTCCTATCGATGGAACTATGCATTCTCTGACTATATTTTTTGTAGTTATACTGGAAATTAAAAACACAGTTTTACAAAGTGTGTCAAACAACATTTTTTTTTATTTTGGAAAGAGATTAAACTTATACAAACATTGCAAAATAATGGAAATTTTTTATGCTTCTCATTTAGTACATGCTACTCCCTGGGTAACCATGGTAGATTTGTAAGAAATAAGAAAACATCATTTGTATATGATTTGTCCTAAGGCAAACTTTTCTTTCTATGTCTATGAGATTAAACTAATCAGCTACTTCTGAAATATAACAGTGGGCTAAGTATTAGGTAAATATTCTCATGAAAGCAGGAGAAATAAGAAGAAAAAGATAAGAGATTGCAAGTTAAAATATCAAAAGACAAATAATGTTAAATTCTAAGACTTTATAACAATCATTTTAGATTTTATATCTTACCTTTCAGTGACATTGGAGCAGCAGCTTGGCCACGGCTCCAAGCAACCTTGTCCTCATGGCTACTCTGAGCACAGCCTGCGCTGCACCTTGTGTTGTTAAGCTTCGGTCTGTAGGAGATTTAGTGCTTCTGTTTTAATGTTTAAATCTACTTTATTTTTTAAAAAGAGTACAAAATATCATTTAAATTAAAAAATTACAAGTGACACAGAATTTCACTTAACAAAATTCTATGAATTTCACAGTATTAGTTGTAATGCATACTGATATATTACAACTAGTTGTTCATATTACCGGATATATGCATTAAAGTTGGAAGAAAAAGGAAAAATAGAAAGAAGTATATATGAAATTAAGAAGAGAAAATGAAAAAAACAATTGAAAAAAGGAGACAAAACAAATTAAGCATTAATTGCTCCTTTTCACAGACCAGCAGAAATCCACAGGACTGTTGTCCAGTTCATTTTGCTTACATACAAAGATATAACTCTTTCCCTAACTATGTCTCCTGTCCTTCTCAACTCAATAATTGTCTCCTTAGTATGAGAAATTAAAAAAGAAACTGAAATCTGGGGGTGCATTAGATATAGGAAAAGGGAATGGATGTGTTACTGTTTAAATCTTTGATTCATTTTGACTGTACTTTATTGCATGGTGAGAGGCCGCATCTAATTGTAGCCTTCGGCATGTGGAAAGCCAATTTTACTAGATTCACTTATTGAAGAGGGTATGTATCTTCCAGTCAACAAGTTTGGCCCCTTTGTGAAATATAAGCTAGCTGAGTGTGTTATAGTTGTGTCTGCATTTTCTAATCTGTCCCATTGATCCTGTGGTCTGTTTTTATGCTAGTGTCAATCTGATTTTATCACAGTAGCTTTGTAGTATAAGTTTAGGTCATAAATTGAAATACCTTCTGTTTTTCTTTTGTGGCCTAAGACTTCTGTTGATATTCTGTGTCTCCCCTGATTCTGGATGAATTTTAGGAATTTTTTCCTTTAGATCTGTGTGGTATACGAATGGCATTTTAATCAGGATTGCATTGAAGCTGTATAACAGTTTTGGGAGTATGGCTATTTTCACAGTGCTGTTTCTTCCTAATCAGGAGCAAGGATTATGTGTTTATTTTCTGAAAACTTTTTCAGAGAAAAAAAAAATGTAGGTAGAAATCTTAAAGGCATATGGATAGGCAGAGAGTTATTGAACAAAAACCAAACCACACAAGAAATATTTCAAAGACTCAACAACTGTGATTTCATCTTTTTGAAAACTTCCTGGAAATCAAAAGAAATCACCAACATAATAAAAAGAAAAGCCACAGATTTGGAAAAATTTATATCCACCTGCCCCTCTGACAAAGACCTTCTATCTAGAACATATGAAGACTTTTAATAAATCACGCCCCCAAAATTCAAAGACTCAGTCTAAAAAAGGGCATCTGAGATGAACATATATGAAGAAATACAAATGGAAAATAAATATATGAAAAATTCTCAACATCATTGTTCATTCAAGAAATTCAAATTAAAACAATACTGATATGTCCCAAACCAGCAGGTCAGTCAACAAAGGTCATATGGGAGAGGAGTGGGGAATTGAAGAGGGGACAAAAGACAGGAGACGCAAAGAATGGAGACAAGTCAAGATTCTGATCATGTCTCCTTTATTCAGGGGAGGTGCTGAGTATATATAGGGGGTGTAGGAATGAGGAAGTCCTGGCTCTTGGGGTCAGCAGGTATCTAGGCAATGGGGAAGGTGCAACCCCTGGGGCATAGCACATGATTCACGGGGAATGGGCAAGGTGAGAAGGACCATAAACTTAACTCAGCAGGGGAATAGGAACTTAAGAAAATGCCTGACAGTATTATAAACTGGATACCAGTTAATGGCCTCCCACAGATCCCCCTTTTCTTTTATATATGCATATAAAATATGGCTTCTTAGACAGCTGATTCCCTTGAGGGGGCAGTGCCTGTCTTAGGTCGAGGTGTCCTCTACATGGACCCAACTCAAACCTTACCTATCATAGGAGACTAGGACGGCAGAAGGTCCTGTTCCTGTCTTAGGCGGTGAGTGGTGTCTTGTATATGCCCCTCATTACCCGTCTCTGGCTAGCCTGACCATCTCACCAAGGGTAGGAGAACTAAGAGGTCTCTGGACCTTTATTATCATAAGCTGGCTGTATTCCAGCGCAGTTTTCCCTTTCAGCCATCTCAAGCCTGTGACAATGGACCTGTATAAGTTTCATTTTAATGGCATCCAATTGTTGTTTAACGAAAAGTCATCAGCCTATTGAAAAGATACAGTCTTATTGATAAAAATATTAATAATAGATCATCAAAAAAGGAACAGCTGTTCATTGAAAGATGCACAAACACATAGACACACAGACACAAAAACCCCTTAAAAAAATCAAGAGTGCACTCAAATATTTGGCCAAATTATAGTAATTATATTACAAGCTTTAGAAATTTTATAAGTAGACTAGTTAGATTTTGTTATTTGTCAATTATTAGAGATCTCTTATTAGAAAAACTTGGAAGGAAATCTTTCATCTATAATTAATATGAATATTTTGTATTTTTATGCTTTTTGTCACCTATTTAGACCTTAGATTTCTACTTAGTCAGTTTCTTGAATAGGCCCCAGGGTGGATGTAGCTTGGTCATGGTTAACTTCTGCTTTAGATCTGGCTCCATGGTACAGCTGACAGTACACTCTGGTACCCAAATAGGTCAATTAGCATTCTCTGGAAAAACACAAGCATACCCTTTGCCCCAGGTTAGTTGTGGACTGAGTCCCTTTTCATTGTCCAGTATGGAGAGCTCTCCAAAGGACCTTTTTAAGTCTTTTTTCTCTTACCTGGCTTGTCTTTCTGTTGCTGTAAAAGTATGAAAATTTAATAGTGTATATTGACAAGTGAATGTCAGGATTGACTCTCTTTTTCTTTAACAGAATTTTGATCCTACAGTGGCCTTTGGAGGCCACAATTAGGCCTTTTATTATTTAAATGAATGTCAAATCAAGTGACTGTTTAAACCCCATGGCTTTTTACACATTATTTTAAGGCTTTATATTTGTTTGTAAAATATCAAAGCCCTATTTTAATGCCATGTTTAATTTAGGACAGTAAAACAAGCAATCAAACTTATTAGGAATGAAAAGAATTTTAAGTAGTCTTTTAAAATATGTGGGGCAGTGACCTTTCACCTTGGTAGCTGCTCTACCTGGAGGCCACCCACATTTGCATTTGAAAAACCATTAAAATGTTTTTCCTTTAATATTTATTTTCTAACCCTTTATTTCCTTTTAACAATTTAAAAATTTTTAGCAAAAATGAATGATTAATTGTGCAATATAAGAATCTGTGTGGTTTAAGCAATGGTTT
>NW_004524709.1:331085-334365 GCF_000260255.1 Octodon degus
TCTTCTTCTTCTTCTTCTTCTTCTTCTTCTTCTTCTTCTTCTTCTTCTTCTTCTTCTTCTTCTTCTTCTTCTTCGAATTTTAGGGAAGGGTCTACATGGTGCTCAGCATCTCACTACTAGATCGGATTCATAGTGATCCACCTGTTTACGACCTCCCAAGAACTGGGATTATAGGCGCATGGCACCACGCCCAGCCTCAAGCGCCATCTCAGCACACCCTGGGAGCGGGGCCGGGAGGGCAGACCTGGCGATCAAGCCCCAAACTCCTGTGCCTGCTTGCAGGTGCTTTTATCTGCTGAGCTATTTGGCTGGCCCTAAAGTACCAGTTTCCAAACTTGCAAAATATTGTTTAAGAACACCAGAGTTGCAATGCACTACAGGTGCAATGTAGTTATGAAAAATTTATATGCTGAAGACAATGAGCCTTTAAATAAATGTTTTTCTTCTAAGATTTCAGAAAGACTTTAAAACTATTCTCTAAAACATAAAAGTGTACAAAGTGGTTTGATCTGGTGTGTTTTTTCCTTTCTAATAATTCCCCTTCTGGCATTTCAAAATTTTTCTGTTAAGAAGAAGTATTTTGAATAATAGCCTGAAGTTCTTCAGTTTTGCTTTTACGTGACAAAATTGTGCATCAATAAACTTAAGTGATTGAATACAGTCTACCAAAGCTAAGTGGAAGAAAAAGTGTAGCATTATGTATCTCTCATAAGGACGAAATTAAGTTATGCAAAAGGTGGAAACTACCTTACTTAGCAAGTGTCTCTAGCTTGCATTTTGATTTTCTATTAAGCATATTTCTCTTTCTCTAAAGTCTAGGTCATATTTTTATTCTTTATAGTCTTTGTTTCATATTTTAAACTAGTTCTTTTGCTAGATTAGTTCTTAAGTATAGAACCCTAAGGCAGTTATAATTAATTTCTGATTTTAGATCATGGTGGTTACTTTTCTTTAGCAGGATAGCCACTGGCCTTGCCCAGTTTGCTGACAAAACTAACATTTACTCATCTCATTTCTCTGACACACACTTCAAAACAAATTGCCCATACATTTGGACATTTTAAAATTCTATTGCTTAAACTGAATTACACCTATGCTGTATACCATATCATTCCCCTTAATTAGTTTCATCAATACTGAATTTGGGTAGTGTGAATCTGGAAGTTCTCTCTTTTACATAAAAAATAAGGACCATAGATTTTTTTATTGAAAATTAAAATTGAATTTTTAAATTTCTCAAATAAATTAGCTGGGATGTTGATTGTATTGCATTGAATCAGATAAGTTTTAGCCTTCTAATCTAAGACAATGACCTATAGATCCATTTATTATGTATTATTTAATTGCTCTTAGCAATATTTTGTCTGTATATATTGATTGACCATACATTTTCCTAAACATTTCCTTTTTTTTTGTTTTGAGAGAAGTTCTCACTTTGCATTTCAGCCTGGTCTTGAACTCACTAGGTAGACCAAACTCCCAGGAATCCTCCTGTCTCAGCCTCCTTATTGCTGGACTTACAGGTTTTTACTACCTCTCTGGCACATTTTGTACTTTTGAAGCTTTTTAAGACTGCGTTTTCAAAACTGCAGTATCCAGTTGTTTATACGATGTTGCCATAAAACTGGCTTGTGCAATTGAATTTGAATCAGAAATCTGTCAATTATCATTTATTTGTTTTGTTGTTGCAAGACTCTGAAATTTTCAAGCAGTATTTTTGTGCAGCGAATTATACACCTTTATTTCTTCCTTTCCGTTGTGTATCCCTTTGTTTATTTTGCTTTAGTGGCAGCTAAGATCTTTAATAGGCTATTGCTTAGAAGTGGTAAGGTGGAATGTCTTCACTTCTTTTTCATGATTATAAGAAGAATGCAGTGTCCTTCCTTGTATAATGTAAGCAGTATGGTTTTATTTATTCTTGGTTTTAGAAAGCTCTCCAGTTTATTGGAGACCTTTTATTTTCATTTTATAGTTGCACTATATTTATGATAATGGATTTCAGGATTTGGTTCTCATTAGTTGAGAGTATAGTTATAGACTAGGCACAACACAACCACTTTTTCAGTTCTACACAGAAACAGGAAAATTAGTGACATAGAGAAATTCTGGTCAGTGGGACTCTGAAGTCCATCTCTGGAATTTGCTTAACTGTGTCTCAAAATTTTAAAAAATTATCATAGTTTCCAGATCACCTTTCTTGTTCTTGTTCTTTTTCTTGGAGTTATCATTTCACAGTTATCAATGAGAACCTTACCTGCAGAAGTTCCCCATCCAGCTTACTTCCAGTAGACTTTCTGGATCAAAAGTTCCTTTCCATGTAATACTATCTGTATTTCCTTTACTCCAAGCTGTCAGCATTCTGTGGAGGTGATTCTCACAAAAAGACAGGTTGACTGCGTTAGGAATCTCATTACTTCACCCACCTGAGCAAATGCCACACCTACAAATCTTTTCTAAATAAACATGTTTTTACCTCAGACAGCTACCAAGATTACTGGGGGCAGGAAATGGCTTTATTCTTTCTAAAGATGCAATATTTTGGTTTATGAAATCAGTGAGCCAGACATAAGGTCCTTAAAAGAGTCTTATCTGTGACTGAACCCATTAATTCTTATAGTCCCCCTACTTGGCACTTCCCAAAGAGTAAAAATGTGTACATATATGTTTATAGAAGTTTTAGTCATAAGTGCCAAAATTTGGAATCAATGTCTTTCAGGAATTTAATAAGTAAGTAAATGACACTTCATCCAGACAATGGGAATATTATTCAGTATTAAAAAGAAATGATTTGCAAAAAGTATAATAAATGGAGATATGTTTGATGCATATTACTGTGTACAATCTGTCAATCCAAAATGCCTGTATACTGCATAGTTGCAAGTATATGACACTCTGGAGAGCAAATAACTACAGAGGCAGGACAGAAGTCATAAAGATTTGGTGAATATGAACCAGGCAGATAAGAGATCTTTAAGATTAAAAACTATTTTGGGCAATAATATGATGGAGTGGACTTGTTATACATTTTTTTTTGGTAGAATCTTTTTTTTTTCTTTTTTCAAAGTTTTATTGATAAACAGATATTAATGAGACAGTTTCAAATCCAATCGGAAGTACAGATTCAACAAATAATACACTGCATATATTCTTCTTAGTGGTTAATTGCTGTACACGAAGTGGACTTGTGAAGCTATTTACAAACACCATTAGAACAAATCATTCTATTCATTAAGAGAATGCAACTATATATCTATCCTAACCAATTGGAATACACAAATAC
>NW_004524709.1:342427-350050 GCF_000260255.1 Octodon degus
TGTCTTTGGTTGATTTTACTCCATAGGTGTATTGCCCATCTGCTAGGAGCAGCTTAATGGTCTTAGTACCTACAAAGGATTTTCTTGAGCTCAGATTACCATCGAAAGTACTGTCTTGAGCCTTAAGAACTTGTGAAGCCAGCCACACACACAGCCAATGTTAGTGCCACGGCATGTCATGGTCATGACCCACCTACTTAGCACCAGGAACACAGGCCTCTGCAGCTGAACCTATCTTGCAGATGTCAATTTGGGTCAGCCTAGGATGAGAGTGGATGGGAGCACGGGGCCCTCCTGATCTCAGTTTGTCCCTTCCCCTAGGTGTGTGCCTCCACACTTGGAACCAACCATTTCCAATTTAAAAGAACCACTTTTTTACAAAACTTTTGTTGTTTACTGCAGACAATAGGGCCAGGCAATGCAGTAAGTGTTCTAATATACATAATAAAGAAAAGCTGACTTCTATTTTTAATAAGCAGTTAAGTTTTAATTTGAAGAGGTTTAGTAGTAGATATCATAAGTCTTAAAATTCCAGTTTTAATTTTTTAGTCTAAACTGGGAAGGGGTACGGGATCATTACCAGAGATGACATCTATATCAGGCAATACAATTGCCAAGACACACAGTCCTGTCCAGTTGGTAGGTAAATATGTGAAGGCTAAACTTTCTCCACATATAAACACATGTCCCTTTTTTGGGCAAATAGGGTTACTGTAGTTAAGTATTTGATTGTAGCTAGTGAAGGTAACAAATTCAACATCAACAGTGAAGCTATCATTGTGGAAGCTTCCCTGAATACAGGAAGAATTCCATAGGAGATAGTCCTCCCCACCCCCCAGAGGGTGGCTCTGGCTAATGCCTGCCAGTCCTCAGGAGTAAGCTAATTGTCAGCCACAGTTTCTAAAATGACTGTAGTGTATGGAGCCATGGCTCCATATTGGGCAACCACCGCTGCCATCCTGGAACAGGGGCCTTATGGCTTTCCCCTCAAGGCAAAATCCCTGACTTTTGCAGTTCTGAGGCTGTAAAGGGTGAAGACCTGCCTCCTCCTGTGATGCCCTCAGGCCATCCCTTCCATTCTCAGTTTCCTTCATGGCAATGGAGATCCTCTCAGCTCCATCTTTGCAGTCTACAGCTTTCTTGGCACTTTCTTTCTGGCCAAGTTCACAACATTTAAAATCCTCCTGCTGAGCTCCTTGCTCTTTATTCTCAACATAAATCTGGCTTCCTGGTTTTGATTTCAAGATTCTGTTCCCTTACAGGAGGGCACACGCCCTTAGGGGGTTCTTTATCCTTTAAGATGAGTTTTACCTTTTTGTCCCTGCAGTATATTTTCACCCTATTTTATCACATTAGCAACAACCAGGTCACAGTGTCTCTGGAATAAGATTTCATCAATTAAATTCCAGTAGGAAAAGGCCATAACTGGTGTTATAGGTAGCCAAATTAGATAGAAATATTAATACGCAGTCAGATAGGGCAAGGCCCTTGAAGGAGTCAGCACAAAAGACAAGTTATCTTGCAACTGTGGGAGGGATGGATGCTCCTGCTGTGAGCCAGACCTAAAAGACCTAATGGCCAAACAAATGCTAAAAGAGTAGCACCTGGGATTGATATTCTAAATAGGTATCCATCACCCAAAAACACCCAAGTGAGTCACCAGCCCTGTCCCCATTTGGCCCTGGGCATAATCAACTTTACCTGAGCAATACTGCTTGCAATCCCATTGGTTGACCATAGTTTTGTCCCACCCCACATCCACCTAAACAAGACCTCTTCCTCTCACAGGTCCAGCCCGGCCACTCCTCCCACCCCAAAGCTGTTGCCTTGGGTGGCCAGGGGTGGCACAGCTGCCTCTGATCAATAGTTCCTTCAATAGGGAACCATGGGCAAACTTGTTTAATATATTCAAAATATTGACACAAATCCTTAATTTTAACCTTAACTCCTAGCGCCTTTAATGTTTTGCTCAAACTTTCTACAAATATCTCATTCACTTAATGCCTGTCCATTGTCAAAGGGAAAGGGGAAAGGGGTGCCGTCTGCTTACTGAGATTCAGACGTCACAACAGGCAACTGCAGCGCAGGCCTCTTTTGTTCTCTCTTTTGCCTCTTTTACTGTCTTGCTGGCTCTCTCTTTTACTGGCTTTCTCTTGTGCTCGCTCTCTTAGACGGTTCTGTCACTGATTCCTCCATACCAGATGTCCCACAGTTGGGCGCCACTTGTCCCAAACCAGAGGGTCAGTCAACAAAGGTCACATGGGGGAGGAGCGGGGAATTGAAGAGGGGACAAAAGACAGGAGACGCAAAGAATGGAGATAAGTCAAGATTCTGATCAAGTCTCCTTTATTCAGGGGAGGTGCTGGGTATATATAGGGGGTGTAGGAATGAGGAAGTCTTGGCTCTTGGGGTCAGCAGGTATCTAGGCAATGGGGAATGTGTAACCCCTGGGGCATAGCACATGATTCACGGGGAATGGGCAAGGTGAGAAGGACCATAAACTTAACTCAGCAGGGGAATAGGAACTTAAGAAAATGGCTGACAGTATTATAAAATGGATACCAGTTAATGGCCTCCCACACTGATATTTCATCTTATTCCATCTTACTCCAGAAAGAATGGTTAGTACCAAGAAGTCAGCCAATAACAAATGTTGGAGAAACTTTGGAGAAAAAGTAAACCTTCTCCACTGTTGGTGGGAGTGCAGACTAGTACAACTACTATGGAAATCCAAGTGGAGATTTCTCAAAAACCTACAGTTGGAAGTCCCACTCAACCCAGTATTCCCCTCGTGGATGTTTTTCCATAAGAACTGAAGACATCATACCACAGTGATTTATATGCACCCATATTTATAGCAGCATAATTTGTCATAGGTACATCTTGGAAGAAACCCAAATGCTCATCAACTGAGGAATGGATAAAGGAGATGTACTATTTTTACACAGTGGAGAATTATTCAGCTATAAAAAAGGATAGATTTGAAGCTTTATAGGTAAATGAAAGCAACTAGAGACCATATACAAGTGAAATAAATCAAACCCCATGTGCAGCATTGTATTATCTCCTAGTGTAAGAACCTAAAAGAGTGAATATAATCTGAAGGGTATAATAGATACTCTGAAAAGGGAATGAATGTCTCCAAAAGGAAGGAATTACTGAGATGAGGAGAGAGATAGGAGAGAGAATGGAGGAATGGTATATCTGGTTATGTATTTAGGATGGCTTGGACAATTGTACTGTGGATTTCTCCTGTCCTTGGAAAGGAATAGTTAATGCTTAACTTTTTATATCTTATATTTTCACATTTTCCATCTTTCTTTCTTCTTAATTTCTCATAACTTTGTTTTCCTTCCTTTTTCCAATGTTGTATGCATAAATCTGGTAATCTGAGTAAGTTGAGGACAACACTATGCAATACAACTAATGCTGTAGAATTCTCCTGCACTTTTACTATCCACAGAACAGGTGACAGGTAAGTGAAGGTAATTTAAACATGGGATAAAGTTTAGATAGTGGATCAGAAAGGAAGAATGCAACAAGAGTGTTGAAATATTACCAAATGAGCATTTGTAATGATAGAAAATATATTATATATGGTATAAACAAACCCAAGACACACATCAGACTTTTACATAAATTTTGGTCTTGATGATGTTAATGAAAAGCTGCAGAGGGTTAATTAGCATGGGTGAGTGCAAGAAAAATGTAGTAATTTGGAGCAGATTATTTCAAACTATTGGTTAGTTAAGCTGGGAATGGGAGAAAAAAAATTGGATCTAAGAAGAAAAAGTAAACCAAAGACATATTTGGAGCTTCAGTGTCTCCAACTATTACTGCAGCAGTGATATTCAAAGTAATAAAACAGCCATTGCAGTGCATTGAGCTCCATAGAGACAGCACCAGGGCAAGTGAGAGTAAGACAGGCACTGGGTAACTCTATACCTTAGTAAGAAAATATGGGCTTAGGAGATCCTAAGAAACCAAGAGGCAAGATGTCATCATATGCATTCTTTGTGCAAACTTGCCAAGAGGAGCACAAGAAGAAGCACCCAGATGCTTCAGTTAACTTCTCAGAATTTTATAAGAAGCGTTCAGAGAGGTGGAAGCCCATGTCTGCTAAAGAAATTGAGAAATTTGAAGATATGGCAAAAGCAGACAAAGCTTATAATGAAAGAGAAAGGAAAACTTATATTCCTTCTAAAGGAGAAACAAAAAAGAAGTTCAAGGATCCCAATGTGCCCAAGAGGCCTCCTTCAGCTTTCTTCTTGTTCTGTTCTGAATATCACACAAAAATAAAAGGAGAACATTCTGGTCTCTACATTGATGATTTCTCAAAGAAACTTGGAGAAATGTGGAATAACATTGCAGCAGATGACAAGCAGCCATACGAGAAGAAGGCTGCTAAGCTGAAGCAGAAGCATGAAAAGGACATAGTTGCTACCAGGCTAAATGAAAACCTGATGCAGCAAAAAAGGGAGTTGTCAAGGCTGAAAAAAGCAAGAAAAACAAGGAAGAGGAGGAGGAGGAGGACGAAGAGGAGGAAGAAAAGCAAGAAGAAGATGAAGAGCATGAGGAGGATGAAAAGAGGATGATGATCAATAAGTTGGCTCTAGAGCATTTTTTTTTTTTGTCTTTAAAGCATTTAACCCCCATGTACACAACTCACTCCTTTTAAAGAAAAAAAAAATTGAAATGCCAGGCTGTGTACAATTTGTTTTTAAACTTTATAGTGCCTTGTTTTTCTTGAATAGATAACACACTACTGAATGTGTCTTTAGATAGCCCTGTCCTGGTGGTATTTTCAATAGCCACTAACCTTGCCTGGTATACTATAAGGGTTGTAAATTGACATGGAAATTTAGAGCAGTTTCTTGTTCGTGCACAGCACAAATTAGTCCTATATGGGGGCATAGTTTTTCATCTTCAGTTATCTCAGATGCAGCTTATACAAAATAATTGTTGATTTTTTAACTGAATATCACTCTGTAATTGCAAAAAAAAAACAGTTGCAACATTTTGTTGACATTCTGAATGCTTCTGAGTAAATTCAGTTTTTTTTATTAGTATTTTTGTCCTTTTCATAGGTTTGAAACTTATTCCTGAAAGGAAGCTAGTCTTTTGCTCTTGCCTATTTTGAATCACATGAAGTTTTAGTGTTTATCTTTTCATAAGTTAGTGGATGCCAAGTTTCTGTCTGCACACCCTGCATACCGTGATGGGGTAATAAAAGTCCAATTGAGAACATTTTCATCCATTAAACTCCAAATTCTCACTTACTGAGAAAAAAAATTCACATAGCCCTTTGTAAAGAGTAAGTAGTTCTGTTCATAGACAGCATGAGGTTATTAGAATCAAGCAATCTGAAAGTCTGTCCTTGAAAGACTAACAGAAAAAAAATACATTCTGATCTTTACATGAGATCTCTTAACTACCATTATCATATCACGGCAGTTATATTGTACAGTTCCCACATTAAAGGAGGCCTGAGAATGTATCCCCAAAAGCATGAGCTCCAATTTTTAGTTAGCATTCACAGTGAAGGCAGTGAAAGTGCTGGTGTGTTTGCCTTTACCCATTCATCTAAACACGGGCTGCTCAGGAAACTTGACTCATAAAAGTTTTAAAGTTTGGCCACAAGTTAGAAAAGGATAGAATTTCTACATGGGGTCTCCAATTTAGACAAAAACAAAACCAAAAAAAAAAAAAAATCATGTTTCACATCTTAAGCATGAATTATCCAATTTATTCAAGTTTTTCTTTACAAAACCTATTAGAGTCATGTTTTTCTGCTTAGCAGTTTAAGAAAAAAAATTGGTTATTTTGTGGGCTTTAAGATTGTCACTCTTAAAGTGTCAATTTTTTTTAAATACGGTTCTTGTGATCTTACATGCTTTTGTGATGGAGTGCTATTTTGTTATATAATTTTAACTTGGATTCTTTCCATCTGCATTTGTTGACGTAATTTCAGGAGGAATACTGAACATCTGAGTCCTGGATGATACTAATAAACTAAATGCAGAGGTTTTACATATCAGCTTAAAAAAATAAAGTATAAGATCATCACTTAATGAAAGAGTATCTGAAAATATTGGCAACAGCAAGAACAAAAAGAAAAGTAAAGTATGGTATCAGAGATTGAAGGAAGTAGTGTTTTAAAGGAGAAAACATTTACAGTTACAACCACTTTGTTCGCAGTGGTCCATAGTGGAAAAAATGGTGACCTTCATCTTAAACAGATTGCATATTACAAATGAACTGGTGAACATCATGCAATCACACTGTGAAGTGAAAGAAGTAGCATAAGAAGAGCCGCAAAAAATTTGTCTTAAAAGAAAAAAAGCTGTTTTGTGTTGAAAAAGATAGAAAGCAAAATCATTTAGTAAATGTTTCAGAAGAGGAGAAAAAGAAAGTCTTAAGAGTGCCATGAAAATGACAGCGGCACTCGCATGGCATTTCCAGAACATGCTAGTGGAATCTAATTACTACTGGACTTCTGTGACCAGTGATGTCCAACAGTATATGCTCATCAGCATTGCTGAGTGGAGAAAACAGTTATTTTAGCACCTAAATAGCACCTTCTCAAGGTGGAAAATTCATGGAGTGAAGTTACTGTGGCTCTGATGGGACCTTTTCATACAAGCAACCAAAGTTATGTTTATGATAAAATTTTGACAGCTTTATTTACAAAATGGGTTATGATTCTGCCCCTGTGTGATGTTTCAGCATCAGAAATTTCTAAAGCTATTACCAAAGTATTTTTCTTGTATGGACCCCCTCAGAAAATAATAATGGACCAAAGAGATGAATTCATTCTTGTTGAACTGCATAGTGTGTTTGGTACAAAAGAGAATGTAATTTCTCACACCTCTGAAACTGTGGATCCAACTGAAAGTACACCTAGAATAGTCAAAGTGTTTTCTCCAACTACCCAGACAACTGGATGAGCACTTACCAGCCATTTCCTTTGCCTTCAATGCTATTCACTTGGAACCTGCTAAAAAATATACCATATTTTATTTTTTTTAAGATTCTATTTTATTTATGTGTGCGTGTGTGTGTGTGTGTGTGTGTGTGTGGCCAGATCAGCCCACCAGGGGGCGGGGCTGGCTGGCATGTGGTGCTGGGGGATTGAACTGTGGTCCCTGTGTTTTGCTAAGCTTGTTCTAAGTAGGTGCTTTAGACCACTGAGCCATCTCACCAGCCCCCTACCATATTTTAAATGTTTAATCAACATCCTTATATGCCAAAGACTTCAGACACTCTCCATGGAGTGCATGCTGATAACATAAACATGTTCTCCAGGATTCTAGATGAAATCAAAGAAGCTGATAAAATAATGGAGACAAATGCAACTTCAGTGGGACAGATGGAGAACAACGTGAATGGACTACATAAAAGCAAGATCATTTTTTTTTTTTGAAGGGTGATGCTGAATTTATTTACTTATTTTTTTATTATTTTTTTCTAATTTTATTATTTCTTTTTCTACAGTTTTATTGATAAACATATAGCAATGAGACAGTTTCAAATCAAATTGGAAGTACAGTTTCAACAAATAATACACTGCATATATTCTTCTTAGTGGTTAATTGCTGTACAAGATGCGGACTTGTGATCCTA
>NW_004524709.1:353785-368914 GCF_000260255.1 Octodon degus
TTATTCTTAATGTTTAACATACACAGGGAATATTTAAGAACATGTCATAAGTATTATGAGAGTAAGGCTCCCAAACTCCTGTCCAATGAAGATTGTCAGGAAGAAAAATCACTCATTTGATAAATTCCAGCACAATATGGATTACAATGAAACAGAGGAGCTAACATTTTTATGAATTTCCTGTGAAATAACAAATCAGTACTTCAAAAATATTTTTGATAGAATAGAGATTAGTTAAAGTTTATGATAAGGGCTGGACAATAGACCAGTGCATTAAAGTGCTGATTTAATGGTACTGGAGTAGGAGGTTTGATCCCAGAGCCTGAAGTGCTGGCCCCATCCGGAAAGCATGCTGAGACAGCAATTGAGACTGGGCGTGGTGGTGCACCCCTGTAATCCCAGCTCTTGGGAAGTTGTAAACAAGCTGATCACTACGAGTCTGATCTAGTAATGAGACCCTGAACACTCTGTAGACCCTTCTCTAAAATAAAAAAATTAAAAATTTTATTGTACATACACATAATATAAATTTTAAATAGAATTAGTACTACTGTTGACATGTGCATTGTTCTTTAATCAAGGAATAATTTATTTCAATCATAAAACAATTTGGGTTATTTAAAACAAAAAACCTACATGAATCTTAAAGAAACCATATAGTCAAAATTTGAAAGCAATTGTGTATATATATATCAGAAGTAACATTTTTTGTTGTTGTTTATAATAGATATCTCTAAAGCAATAGGATATTAAAAGACTCCTTTAAGCAAAGAATGATCAAATTAATTCATGTACACAGAATTAAAAAATAAGAACTGATCAGCACAAATTTTTATTAGAATCAAGATGTTCTTAAAATTACTAGTTCAGGGGCCAGGGAGATGTCTCAGAAGAATAAGCACTTGCCTGGCGAGCACAAGGGCCAGAGTTCAATCCCCAGTTCTACAAAAAAAAAATAATAATGATAAAAATTACTACTTCAGTTACTAATTTTAAATTTCTTACAAATAAAAAAGACAAAATAAGCTTATTGAGAAAAATAGTGCAAAGAGTAATGTGTGCAAAACAGCACCAATTATGAATGTACACACCTAGTTTTAAAAGTAATGCAACTCTGATGCACACACTGACAGTCCAGTACTGCAGAATGAAAAGTACAACCACCAATCCAAGAACATGTGGAAATTTAGAGCTGTATGGGAAATTAGTGGAGAAAAATGGAATCATTGAATAAACTGTGCCTCCATAGCTATTTGGAATAAAAGGTGAAATTAGAACCATGCTTCATTTTCTCACACAAAATCCAAATAGATCAGAGAGAATTGAGCTTAATTATGGAAAATGAATCTGTAGTTCCAGAATTAACCACACTTAACCACACATGATTTCTTTTATAGTACTAGGGCAAAAAAATGTATATGACTGTGGTAGGAATTCAACTGCTTAATATAATGTTGGATTTTTCTGTATAAGTGTATTGATAGACTGAGGATTTCTCTTTTTATACCTAGTTAATGGAAAACTTTAAATTACCAGATGGTGTATTTTCATCAATGCTTTTTATTTTTTACACTTATTGAGATGACCATTTTTTCTTTAAGTATAATTAATGTTGTGACTACCTTAACAGATTTTCAAACATTAAGTCAATCCTTCATTTTAAAAAACAAGATGAACTGTGCTTCCAAAATATATTCATATTACACTTGCTAAAATTTTGATTAGAATTATTGTGTCTTTTCATGAGAGAAATTTGTTAGTGGCTTTATGAAAATATTTTTATCTGATTTAGGCATTAAAATTATATTGGCTACCTAGAATGCAGTGGAAAAGGCTAGCAATTTTTCAGTATTCTGAAAGAATATTTGTGTGGAGTTTTAATATTTTTCTCTGAGTGTTAGAATCATCCTGTGAAGTCAGCTAGGCTTGGAGTTCAGATAGGCACGTAGCTCAGTGATGTCCTACTTGCCTGTACATCTACGACCCTGGGTTTCAAACCCATACTCAATGAAAAATAAAGGGTGAGGGATCAGACATTTCATGGCCTTAGGAGGTACACAGGAATAGACACTCATGAAGTTGGAATTTTCTGAAGCAAAAAGAGAAAGGACATGTACTCAATAGGCACTACGATCAAATTGTCAAAAGTGAAAAATAGAAAATTTTCTAGGCATCAAGAAGAAACAACTATCACATATAAAGAAATACCCATAGGGTGATAGGCAGATTTCTCAGAAACACACACACACACACACACACACACACACACACACATCCTTTGGACACAAAAATCCATACTTAATCATGAAATAATGCATTTTGTCACAATAAAATGTAAAAGCAGTGATTCTTTTTCACCTTAACTATTGTAGACATTTTTAATCTACTCCAAAGAGAAAAGCTCTGTAAATAAAATAAACTGGAATGAAATAAAATAATATGTATCATACATCTAAACAAACAAGAGTTATATTTTTAAAAATATAAAAAAGGTTATATTTTTAATGATTTTTTTCTGAAAGAAATATATTGTGTATTTTGCAGGTTACTTACATGAATTGGAATCAAGACATCGTTGTTGGTTACAGAATAAGTGGCAGCAAATTTTCATGTGAAGGAATCTCTACCATGGAAATAGACAAAGGTGTCATCAAGTTCAGTTTCAGTAAATGTTTACAGTTTGTTACAGCACTGCAAAGTAATGAACTGTAAGTCTTAATGCATTGGCGCTGGGGAGATGGCTTAGAATAAGTGCAAGGGCCTGAATTCAATCCCCAGTTCCGCAAAAAATAAATAAATAAATAAAATAAAATAAAAGTCTTAATGCAGTACATAAAAGTGCCCAGATCTCTCCATAGACACTAGAAAAATAACTGGCTCAGGAACATTTAAGAAAAGAAATTTCAGACGCAAAGTTTAATAGTGTGGGGCTTTGCAAAATTGCTCTCATCGCCATTGTTCAGGCTTTAATTGAAAACAGCGTAGATCTAGTACTTTCTTTAGGAGCTCTTATAACATTTAAGAACCATGTTGGTTACTAAATATTTAAAACATTTAGGAACCATGTTGGAAAACATGATATTGTTATGATAATTACTGAGAAGAAATGGGAATTTCTTTTCTTTTTTTTCTTTTTTTTTTTTTTTTTTAGGGTTTTTTTAGGAAAGGGTCTACAGGTTTTTTCTCACTTCTAGATTGGACTGATAGTGATCCACCTGTTTACAGCCTCCCAAGAGCAGGATTACAGGCACATACTACTATGCCCAGCCTCAAATGAGGTCTCAGTGAGCCCCAGAGGTGGGGTCAGCACAGCAGGCCCCAGATCGAACCCTCAGGCTTTGCACCTGCTTGCAGATGCTTTAATCAGCTGAGCTATTTGGCCAGTCCAGAAATGAGAATCTTAAAAAAGGTACTCATAGGTGGAGTCACAGGATTTAAAAAATAAATGCATTGATTTATTTCAGAAAAGAGTTTTCATTTAATAGAAGATTCACCTTTTAAATATTATGGACTTGTATAGTATGCTGTGCTTGGTTTTAAAAAGATTACTATCCTACTACCTTTCATATCACCGGTCTCTTTTTTAAAATTTTCTGTTAGTGAGTTGAAAGTAAAGTTTCTCTTTCCTTGTTTATTAATTTCAAGAAAAACTACTTTGGCAAAATAAGGTAGAAATCACTACAATTAGTTTGGAGCCCACCCAGGAGCATGAGGCTTCAAAAGAGTAGACAGATATATTCCTAGTCTGGAACCAAGGATCATCAGAATTCTAACAGCTGGAGGTGATCCCCATCATTTCTTACCTGAATCTCCTTGCCATGCCAGCAGAATAGACACATGCCTGAGTCCCTATCAATTTTGATTTTACACAGGAATTATAAATATATATGTTGGAATAAAAAATAGTTTCTGACAAAAAAACAAATAAAGTATCAATCATATAGTTCTGGGGATAGCAAAGTGTTACAGTTTCTATCTAGAATGTCCCTCAAAGCATGAATGTGCTCAGACATGGGCTTTGGGAAGGTGATTGAATGATGGGTGGTACACTCATCCATGGTTTTATCAATCAGAGCTGGATGTACCATAAAAGTAGTAGGATCCAGTAGGAAAAAGTGGTCTCTGAAGACCTGCTCTGGAAGTGTTCTCTTTCTTTTATGTTCCTTCCTTCTTTCTGTTTTCTGGCCCACGTAATGGATGCAAGCAGCTATCCTGTCAGACTCTTCCACCATGCCTGTCCTGCCTTGGAACCAGCTGACTATGGGCTGAAAACATGCCACAAAGTAAATCTCTCTTTAAGTTTTATGTGCCAGGAATAGCCCAGCAATGAGAACATATGGGTGATCATCATTCATTTTAAACAAGGAAGGAAAATTTCTAAATAAAATTTTAAGAAGACCACCTTGAGTGGAAGTTATAAATAAAAAGTATAACAAAAATTACTCAGGAATGTTTTATCACCATCACGAATTATATATAAACTGTTACAAGTGGGAACAGAGGAAAAAGAAATAGATTGAAAAATATCCCAGAAATAGGTGCTCTGTAGATTGGTTATTTTATTGGATGGAAGGATCAACATAAAGTAATGATTAGCATTGATCCTAGAACTTTTTGCTTGATTGAATAAATAGATGATAGACACATTACATTATATACTGCACATAGAAGGATAAGTTTTGAAAGATCACAAACTTAATTTTAGACTTCTTTCCTGAATTCATTTCATCTTAGTTAATAATTACATTATATATCATAAAATTATCATTGTAATATTCAGAAATAATTATCCAATGTACATTTTATTTTTTTAATTGAAGAAACAGATTTTTGTATCATCTGAATAGTGATTAGGTTGGAGTGAGATCATAAAACTAGGAGTAGAAAGAATGAAGAAAAACTTGAACTCTGTACATACATATATGTGTATATATGTATATATATCTGTATATACAAAATAGGAGAGATATACAGCTACTTTCTCTTAATTCAATGAGAAGAAAGATATGTACTAATGTTGTTTGTACAGAATATCTTGTCTGAGTCTTGTACTCTGAACAACTACTACGAAGATAAAAAATATGCAGTGTATTCATTATTGTAACTGTCTTACTAACCTGTTTTGACACTGTCTCATTGCTATTTGTTTCTCAATGAAATTAACTAAAAAAGAAAGAAGCAATGGAAGGCAACCTAACTAGTGCTCTGAAAGCCATGATGTTTTGAGAAGCAAACGCAGGACAGTATAGAAGGCTGGTGTACATGTCAATTCCTCACAAAGTGTATAAATAGTAAATATAGCAAATATACACAAATAAAAATTAGTTCTTAAAAAGGAAATGAAAGAAAATGTCTTCAAGGTCATGTACACAAGGGCTTGAGCATAGATTCTTGGAATGAGAAATTAGGAAGTCACCTATAATGGCATAATTCAAAGTTCAGCATGTGGTTTTGCAGAAATCAGCTTCTATTAAGTGAATCTGAAACGTGAAAACGATTACATTTTTACTGAATTTCATGGTGCCCAGAAAGCAAAAGAATTTGACATGGTTATTGGAGAGAAGGAATCTAAGTATTTATTTGGAAAAAATGGAAGGTAATCCTAAAAAAATTGTAGTTTAAAATAAAAATGGGGAAGCTTTGGAAAACCTAGAGATCGTCCAGCTGAAGACACAAAAAGAGATATATCATTGCAAGTAGACAATCAATAAAGTACTCTGAAATTCAAGAGAATGAAACTTCAGAGGGGTTGATTAATGTATTCCAAGTACGGAATCAAAGATCATCAGAATTGTAAAAACAAGAGATAATCCTCCATTGTTTCTTACCTGAGTCTGCTTGTCAAGCTGTTGGAATCAGTTTGTCATACTCTAGTTAGAAACACAGATGATCAGAAGTGGAGACAAGAATGTAAACTGTCATCTATACATTGGAGTTTATCCTAACTACAGAAACTGAACTCAGAATGAGATAGAGCTTCTCTAATTTCTTCTTTTAAAAATGTATTTATTTATTTAGTACAGGATGTCACTACGCAGCTAGGACTCATAGTGATGCTCCTGTCTCAGAGTCCCCGGCTCTGGGATTACAGGGGTGCATCACTATGCTAGTTTCAGTGGCTGGCATGCAGTGTGGCATGTGGTAGCAGGGATTGAACCTGGATGCTTGCACTTGCCAATCAGGCACGGAGACTGGTGAACTACCTCCCCAGTCCCTCTAATTTCTTTCATTCTTATAGAATCAATGTTATTAACCTTTCAGGGAAGATGAGAAATACTCACCTTTCAGTTCGCAATTTGGCACTTCTAATAAAGACTGAAAAATTTAATGCCCACACATTTGCATATAACCTTTCTTTGGTTGTCTTTTGGGAAACTGTCATAGTGATTCTCAAGCTTTTGACACAAAGTGATACTGTACAGGTTTGTGACTAGAATAACCTCATAAATGTTCTTCTGGAAGATTTGTAAGAGTTTAAATGATGTTGAAGTGTTGGGTATTTATCATAGCTACTCCCATATAGTGTGCATAACTTGCATTTTTATTAATTTTAAATATTAGCTACAATATGAAATCCTTAAACCAAGATAAGTACCTATTTTTCATCATATCACCATGTTCTTTCTTGAATGGATGGTTGCTAGCTCCTATATACTTTGAAAGTTGTCTATTTTTTCTTGTAATTTTAGGGAAAGCAAAAATTTAGAAGTTCTATATATGACACCTCCTCCTTTTCTAAGTCAATTTATGTATAAGTAAGTGGGCATGTAACATTTTACATACATATCATATGTTTAGTATATATAAATGTTGCACTACATGTGAAGCATAAGATATGGCACTATGTAAGTTGTGATTAGAATGTGGGAAGATATGGCACTATATAAGTTGTGATCAAAATGTGGGATAGGCCTTGCTCATTCCCATCTTGCAAGATGACAGGAGAAAAAACTAAGAAGCCAGACACTAAAGAGAAGAAACCCAAAGCCAATAAGGCTGCTGCCAGTGGTACTGGTAAAAAGAGTAAGCTGAAGGCAAAAAAGTCCAAGAAGGGGCAGCCCCACTGCAGCCAAAATTCTGTCCTGGTTAAAGGAATTGGTAGATAGTCCTGATCTGCTGTGTATTCCAGAAAGGCTTTGTACAAGAGAAAGTACATAGCTGCTAAACTGAAGATTGATCAGAAAAGGAGGAAAAAGCCCTGGCTATGATCACAAAACTGGTCAGTGGGGACAAGAATGGTTGAATTTTGAAAAAGAGCTAGGCATATCCCATATTTTGATCAGATCCTGCCCTACTGAAGATGTGCCTGGAAAGCTCTTGAGCCACGGCAAGAAACCTTTCAGTCAGTATGTGAGGAAACTTTGAGCTAGCATCATTCCCAGCACCATCTTGATCATCCTCACCGGGCGTCACAGAGGCAAGAGAGTGGTCTTCCTGAAGCACTTGGCCAGTGGCTTGCTACTTGTGACTGGGCCTCTTAGCCTTAATCATGTTCCTCTACAAAGAACACATCAGAAATTTGTCATTGCCACCTTTATAAAAACTGTTATCAGCAAAGTGAAAATCCCCAAACACCTCACTGATGCTTACCTCAAGAAGCTGCAGAAACCAAGACACCAGGAGGGTAAGATCTTCAACACTGAGAAAGAGAGATACCAGATTTCAGAGCAGTGCAAGGTGGATTAGAAAGCAGTGGACTCAGATTTTAGTGAAAATCAAAGCTGTTCCTCAGCGGGCTACCTGCAATCCATTCTGGCTCTGATAAATGGAATTTATCCTCATAAATTAGTGTTATAAATTTCTTACTAAGAACCTAATTAAATAACAGATATATTTTTAAAATATGGGATATAAATAAATTTAAAAAATTAAAATAGTAAAAAACACACTGACACCTACCACTCTAAAATATTTCCCGTCATTGTGCTTGGCACTTTTTAAAGAGGTTCTGAAAGACTTATTACCTGAGTGTGCTTAGCTATGTTGCTATAACTGCTTCAACTTTCTGAATGAATTCAAAATGTTTCTTTGGCAATTCCTGTTAAATAATATTGTAGTATTTTCTCATTCACCTCTTTCACTGGATCTGGTGCTATGAAACTTCTAGCTCTTCCCCAAAGCTGAAATAAAAGATACACTAGAAAATATTTTAATGTTACTAGTAATAATTTCCTTCTTGTAGTGACTTTGTTCACTTTCAAATATATTTAAAATTATATTTCCTGTGTTAAATAAAAATAAATATAATACAATTAAAAATAGAATTATTTTATTTTCAATAAAATGGTGAGATAGCTCAGCAGTTTAAGTGCCTGCTTGGTAAGCACAAGGATCTGGGTTCAATTCCCAGTACTGCATGTTGTGCTGGCCCTGAATCCCAGGCCCGCATTCCAGGCTACCAAAACTGAACATGGTGGTGCAGGCCTGTAATCCCAGTGCTGGGGAGACTGAGACAGGAGAATCACTTAAGTCCAACTGTGCAGAGAGATCCTGTACCAAATAAATAAATGAACAAAATTATATTTCCTGTCTTACACAGAATAGTCTAGAACTTTCATATATTCTTGATTCCATTCATTTGTTAATCATAATGATCATAAGTATCTATTTTTCTCCTTTCACTTGCATGTCATTTAACACATGAATATTTAATTCCAATATAATTAAATTGAAATTTTACATTCTCCTTTTTGTCTCAATTTAAACCTTTTCTGTAGCTAAAGGCATGAACATGTTCTTTAGCATTTTACTTGAAGTATTAATCTAGTTTGAAATATTTCCTGTCCTTATGAAAATTTCATTAATTCTATATAGACATCCAGTTGTCCCATCATTGATTTCTGAGAAATCCATCCTTTTCCTACTCTGTAATATGTCAAGTTCCTCTAAAGGCATGCATCCTTTTCTGAGCATCCCATTAATTTTCTTTTGCCAATTTCTCTATCTCTAAAACAATGCTAACTTTTTTTATGGTGAAAACTGTGGAGGGTGTCTAGTAGAGCTGGTCCTTTAGCTGTGGTCTTCACTTAAAATGGTCACTGTTGGGCCTTTTTATTATCCTATAAATCTCAGGTTGACCTGATAAATTTTGTAGCAAAACTTTTTTTTGATTGTTTATTAAGCAAATATTGTTTCTCTCTCTCTCATTCTCTCTCTCTCTCTCTCTCTCTCTCTCTCTCTCTCTCTCTCTCTTCTTTCTTTCTTTCTTGTATTTTAGGGAAGGGTCTACAGGGTGTACAGGGTCTCACTACTAGATCAGACCGGTAGTGATCTGCCCATTTACAGCCTCCCAAGAGCTGGGATTACAGGCATGCACCACCACACCCCGCCTCAATTGCTGTCTTAGCGCAGGCGGCAGGGGAATCGAACCCCTGGCCTGTAAGCCTGCATGCAGGTGCTTTAATCCACTAAGCTATTTGGCTGGCCCCAAGATAATGTTGCATTTGCAAGACAATTCAGAGAGAATCATCATATCCTTCCATTATTATGTTATAGCTCATTAACCTATTTATTAGATCTTCCACTCCCATTTCCAAGTAAAATTTGCATTTCCAAAGTGCAAGATCCTCAAAACTTTTCTCTGTTCTCGGTGACAACTGACTAAACATGTAATGTTTTATACCTAAGAAAATTTACCTCAGCTCATACTACATAAAATTTATAAAACAGAACATGATGGTAACATTTCATAAGAAGGAGTAAAACAATGAAGATAGATTCAGGTTCACCAGAATTTGCTGCTCATTTAGAATGCATTTTTAATTTGTCTGCTCAGAGTCTTTATGTAACTTTCCAACATGCTCTGAATATAATTAAACACCAAGGCATGAATAGTGGGGATAGCTTTTGGATAGGCAGTAGTGTAAAAAGAAGACTTTATTTATTTTAAATAAATAAAGCACATCCAGGGGCCGTACTGAGATGACAATTGAGACTGGACATGGTGGCACATGCCTGTGATCCCAGCTATTAGGAGGCTGTAAACAGGCAGATCACTGGGAGTCCAATCTACTAGCGAGACCCTGTACACCCTGTAGACCCTTCCCTAAAAAATATCAAATAAATAAACAAAAATGAAAATAAGACTTTGTTAAAGAAGAAAATGATATACAATTCTAAGTTATTATAGTATGAATGTTTGTGTAGCTTCAGATAAGGACATTGCCATAAATTATTTTAGATTTATTTCATTGCCTTCATTCGTGCTTTGATTTCATGTTGTAGAAGGGTCAAACACCAGGCGAGTTGGTTTTTTGGTTCCTCAATTTTACAAAGAGAATTGCTGTAGTGATAATTTTATTTCCCAAATTAGCAGTCAGAGTACTCAAAAATGTTGGCTCCATGATCATATTAAAAAGTCTTCGTATGATCAAATTAAAGCTAAATTAAGTCAGTGTTGTTTCCTGTGTTCTTGTATTCCCCCTCTAACCCTGGATAAGCTTCTTGCTAGGTCTTAGGAGAGCTGCGGTCAGGACATGAGAGTGGCATTGAGGATTTTTAGCCACAACTTACATTTTCATCCCACACATATTCACCTTATAGTTATTTTTCAGGTTTCAAAAGCTCTCATCACACCGGGAGTTCTTAACCTCACAGGATGTAAGTTTTATTTTAATCTTTGTCTCTCCTTGTTTGACAGCTAAAGGGTTGCACCTGTGTCATTTTCTGTGACTTTCTTGCTCTTCTCACTTAAATGTCCAGAAATTGGCAGGCAACATTTAGTAGGCCTCTCTGACCTCCTGGTGCAAAATAGTTTGTCTCTAGTGTAGGCAGAAAGCTAATCCAAGGGTTCTTGCTAAACCGCTGCCATGTTTTTAACCATGTACATGAAACACTGTCTGAAATTTAACCTGAAGTTTAACTTCAAACTCACTACTTGCATGAACTCAAACTTGGTATAACCTTTTGATTCAACATACTTCACCCCAAAGAAGAAGAAAGTACTATTACAAGTATCTTTTCATGCTTTGTCTTAAGATAAATATCCCTAATATTTGCCTTGGCACCAACTGTTAACAATAATGGAAAGAATGATAGCAATGGAAAGACAAGAGATGAATTGACATAGCCATTGCAATTCGAACTTTGTGGGAAAATGCCAGCATGGGCCAGTAGTAGCCCTAAATAAATAACTGCATTTATTATTCATGTTATTTATCATCAGCTAGAAGTTTTGTAATATATTCATATAAAGGGGAAACTATAATCTGTTATTTCAATTTTGCTATATAGATTGTTTCTTCATTTTTCTATGCATGTATGCCTCTGGAACAGGTGACTAAGTGGTCATTAAAAAAGGCATCATTGTTCACACTTTCTAATATAAACTGATAAAATGTCACCTTAATGTTTTTTATTAATATAATCATTATGCCAAAAGTAAGCCAATTATATGGCAAGGATCTTAGTTCTAGATTTTCCACAGTAGAATATTGATATTGATATGAAGGAATTATGTGTGGTGAAGGCAGAGTATCATCGACAGAGAAATTTCTGGCTGACCCTCAAGTTTAAACTCAAAATACGAATTTACTTGACCTATTATTTAACTATCAGTACTCTAATATCAATATTCTATTGTGGAAAAATCTAAACTCAAGATCCATGCCATACAATTGGCTTACTTTTAAGTTACACTTTTCCCCTTCAGATTTCTCATTGTTTTCTCAATTTATGTAATTTCTCAATTAGTCATTTGAGAAGTTTTTCTGACATATTTAAACAATTATTGATAGAATCAAATGAATGGTAACGATAGTTAAATTTTCCTTTGGAGACTGTCTCTATTCTGGGGTCTTCATTAACATTAGAGTCTTCTAGAAAACTATCACAATTCTCTTATATTATAATTTAGAGGTCTATCCTGGCTCTATATAGATATTATTAAAATTATGTATTCTCTAATACCTGGATTCCAGATTCTTTTCTTTGGAACTAGAGGAGACATTCTACCTTTTTGTTGAATGTCTTGTCACGCTTTCTAGACACCTGAATTTGGAACTCTGAATTCCTCTTAGATAGTAACTCTTAGCCCATAAATTGGATATATATGTAATTCCTCTCTCTCAATACTTACCTCTCACGTATTGTATCTTTTATCACATTTATGAAGTATTTTATTTCAGCTCTCCGCTGAAAGTGCTGTTTTAGTCTCCAGAAGTTAAACAGGTGGTTTCTAAGAGCTCTTGGTCAAGCTGCCAGGAATCTCACTCTACCCACGTCTGACTGGAACAGCTTCCAGAGAGTTATTGTTCTTACTCATTTTCTGTCTTCCAAATATCTCAACTTCCTCTTATTGGAAAATCCTGTTGCCTGAGAAAGTGACTCTAAAAATGTGCTTTCAGGGCTTCATCTTCCATACGGAGGAGGTCTTGCAAGGTGGAGGTGATGGTGTTGCACTGACTAACCGTAGACTACATATCTTAGGGCCAGAGGAGGGCACAGGTCTCTAGGTTTCTACCCACATGATCAACTGAGCTTAACCGCAAGTGTAGGAGTTGTTGGTTTTACTGCGGGTTTTTATGCTGACCTTGACTAAAGTGGATTTTCCACTTAAGCCCAGTTTTCTCCCACTAAAGCACACCTAAATTGTCTCCATTCCTCATTCAAATGACTGTCTCAGAGATCAGATATTGATATTATTTTAGGGACTTCAAAGGGAGATTGAATACATAACCTGGCAGTATAAAAATATTTTCCAAACATGATTATATTTTTCCTAAATGAAGTCTGGGTAAATGACAAGAGTTAAATATCAATGTTTTACATTTTTATTTTAAAGTAAGAACTAAATCACAGTCAACATTACATAATTTTTGAGAGAAATAGTATACATAAGTATCCTGCAATGAATTGTTATAGATAGATAGATAGATAGATAGATAGATAGATATAGATATTATATTTGACCCACAAATCTATAGTTGTCTTTATGAGGGAGTGAAAGAACTTAAACTGCCTAAGGTTGCTCCCCCACATGGAAGCCAAATATCAGTGATTAAAATTTTCACACCGAGATTCATTTCAAAAAGCAAAAAATATTATTGAGGGAATACCTGTATCAAAGTACAGAACTTTATGGCTATTTTACTACTAACTCGTGGACATAGAATTTTTGTTCATTTTTTTCCCATTAGGTTAAAAAGTTAAAAATAAATGAAAAGAAGACTCAGGAGTTTCCTTCTCTTTATTTACCATAATAGTTTTATCGATAGTAAAGCAAACTGACCCAGTTTACATGCAAACAGCACAAATATCTTTATTTTCTATAAAGGGTGCATTCTCTGTTTAAGACCAAACCCCTTTGAAACCAATTAACACTGATATCTGACCTAGATAATAGATTCAGAACTCCTTTCCTTTCTGTCTCTTCTCCCTGTTTTCAAGCAACACAGTGTTTCACACAGCTTTGTATCAGTCCCAAGAGTAGTTTTCTAAATGTGTATGTATCACATGGAACAGGTTTCAAGAGAGGATTTTATACAATATGTTTATACTATTAAATATTTTTAAAAGAAGAAATAGCATTTGCCATCTACCCAGAGGCAATTTTTATATTTAAGTTCGCAAGATTAAGTATCTCTGGCCACATACATGGAACTCATGGTAAAATAGCAAGCATGTCACATCCACGCTATTTATTGGTTCCTCTCATTTCAGCCTATGTCCTTCTACTGCCTTCTGGCTACTGCACTCTCAGTACTGTTCTGCCTGAATAACAGTCCTTTGTGATCTTTCTGTTTTGACTCCATTGTGAGTAAAAATATCACACTTAGTTTCATTCCACATCAGAATCTTAAGAGGAAAACTTACAAACTACCTTTCAGAAGCTTTCCATAAAAGATATAATCTCTAGAGATGAACATTTCAGTGTCATGCTGCTGGACAAGATATTTTGGTATGGAAAAATTAGAAAGAGGATCTTACAAGTAATACATAGCCTCTTAAATATAGGATATGTTACTGATAAAAGGCTTTTTAAGAGATATCTAACACCTTATATAATTTTGCTTCTTAAAGTAGAATGCTTTCTTGTGTTACCTTGATGTTCACACAATGGCATTGGACTACAAGTTCTTAAAATCACAATGATTTTTAGGACTTGTGTAAGATCACGTGTTTTTATTAATTTTATTGAGAAACAAATAGCAATGAGACAGTTTCAAAACCGATTAATATGACAGTTCCAAGAATCAGAACATTGCATATTGTTATCTTTGTAGTGGTTATTCATAGTACAAGATGCAGACATGATATCCAGTCCAAACACTATTAGTACAAATCTTTCTTTTCACTGAATTAAGAGAAAGTAGCTGTATCTCCATCCTATTTTGTATATATAGATATAAAATGGTCCTTCATTTGTATCCGCTTTTTTTTGTTTAGTTTTGTCAGAGATGGGTATTCCATTGCCATTTAAATATTGTAGGTGCATGAATTCAGCAAAATAATCCAATATCATCCAATAGACCATAAGAGTAATGGGTTATCCATTGGACTGGCAATGTCAGAAGTTGTTGATTTGAGCATTTTATACCTCAGCATATTAATATGACTTTACTTTTTATACGTAATTACTAAATTTTTCTGCTAGATGTTGAACAGCAAGATAAAGCAAGATCTATGTAACAAGAAATGTAACTTCTGTATCTTCCAACGTCAGTCAAATTCCCTCAGGATTTATCCCGAAATCCTGTATCAGCAGTTTGTAGATCCTTTGTCAGTGTCAGCCTTGTGGATGAGTCATAGCCATTGCTTGACCAATTTGCTCTCTGTGAAAGCTTGAGAGAATGTTTTCTCTCCAAGTGACTCTCCTTAGGCATTGTGTAAGATCATACTGAGTGTAAAAAAGACTAGCCTAACCTTTAGTTGAGAAAGCACATTTTTATCTGTATCTGTATGTGTCTCTGTGTTATGTAAAATATTACTATCCTATTACCTTCATAAGCACCACATCTAGAACATATTATTATCCCATCCATTTACATAATATCCTATAACTAGTTTAATTCAATTTATTGGAATTAACTTTCTGCTTAAAATAGTACATCATATCAAGTACTCAGGCAATCCATCTTAAGAAATGCAACACTCATATTTTTTTCTTAATTTTTTAATTTTTTTTTTTAT
>NW_004524709.1:377259-383565 GCF_000260255.1 Octodon degus
TTAGAAAGAACTAAAAAACACTAGGGCTCCAAAATTAAAAAAAAAAAAATCAAAAAATGGGCATCCAAGATGAACACACACTTCTCAGAGGAAGAAATGTAAGAATTAAATAAGTACGTGAAGAATGCTCCACATCACTAGCCATTCATGAAATGTAAAATAAAACAACACTGAGATACCATCTCACCCCTGAAAAAATGGCTATCATTAAGAAATCAACCAATGACAAATGTTGGAGAGTCTGCAGGCAAACAGGAACCCTTTTCCAGTGCTGGCAGCAATGTAGATTGTTGCAACCATTAAGGAAATCAGCATGGAGACTTCTCAAAAAACTAGGACTGGAAATTCCATTTAATCTAGCTATCCCCCTTCTCTGAATTTTCCCAAAATAACTGAAAACATCATATCATATGTTTATAGCAGCACAATTTATGATAGGAAAATATTTGTTACAACAAAAATGCCCATCATCTGAGGAATGGATGTAAAAGATATGGACATTTTATACAATAAATTATTACTCAGCTATAAAAATCTTGAAGCCTTTGTAGGAAAATGGATGCAACTTGAAGCTATATTCAAAAGTGAAATAAATCAGAATGACATGTGTAAATATCATATTGTCTCCCTAGTGTAAAAACTTAAAAGAAAAAACGCAGATTGAAAGGCATAATATAGTTAAATGGAAAGAAATCTTAAGGATTAAACAGCATAGAGAGAGAAGGGAAAGAAGTTAGGAAACATGGTAGGGGCAAAAGCATACATTTATATAAACAAGATTGTTAAGGCAATGGTCCTATGAATTTCCCTCAGGTTTTTGAAAATAGCAGTTAATGGATAGAATTTTCACCTTGACTAACTCTGTATGCTGATATCTGTGAACTAAGCAACTACACTGCAGACAGCAGTGTGTAATCCTAAAACCATGCTTATAATACATGTCATTTTGGTCTTCTAAATGCATATGGCTTCTAATTTTATATCAATTATGGCTATACTCTCTTTAAAGTAAATGAATGTTGAAAAGTAATAAAAATAATAAAAATATACATCTATTTATTTATTTGGTACAGGGTTTTACCATGCTGCTCAGAATCATAATGATCCTCCTGTCTCAGTCTCCCCAGCTCTGGAATTACAGGCATGCAACACCAGGCCCAGTTTCAGTGGCCAACAAGGTGCATCCTGGGTCCAGGGCCAGCACTACATGTCTTATCAGAGACTGGACCCACGTCCTTGCACTTGCTAGGCTGGTGCTTCGACCACTGAGATATCCTCCCAACACTCATCTATTAATCTGAATTCTTCTTTTACATTCCTTTACAAATTCACACTTTTACCAAAAGTAATCTCTTTGAATTCTTGCTCATTGTTTCTTTTAAATGTCTCAAAGTTCATAAATACACATGTATATATAATATTATGTTTAAGGGGCTGATGAGATGGCTCAGTGGTCTAAAGCACCTACTTGGAACAAGCTTGGCAAAGCACAGGGACCGCGGTTCGATCCCCCAGCACCACATGCCAGCCAACCCCGCCCCCTGGTGGGCTGAGCTGGCCACACACACATACATACACACACACAAAAATAATAAATAAATGCTTAAAAAATAAAATAAAATAATATTATGTTTAAATACTTTACCTTTGTGGAATTATACTGTTACAAATTGCTTTTACCACTCAAACATGTATTTGTCCTACATGACATTTTTGGCAGACTTTATTTTACTAAGTGACTGTGACCATCTTTTTACAGTGTATGATTTTACTGATCTTTGGCACTCCTCCTGAAAGGTATCTGGGAAGCACATCTTTAAGAATCTAGGGGGAATTCTTTGGAAGTGCTGGGAATGAAACCTACAGGCTCTTGCATGGAATGAAGCCTCCATCATTAAGCTGTATCTCCAGCCCAACATGGGTGTTAACTTTTGATTGATCAACAAAATACTGCCAAGATGCTGCCACATGACTTCTAAAGCATATCTGAAGAAGGGTACAGCTGCAATTTTGATACTTGCTGTAAAGAGATAAACCATTATGAGATGAAGAAACCCAATGTAGCTAATGTGGGAAGACTGCATGCCAAGGCCTTGAGGAGAATGCAAAGAACAGCAAGTAGCCAATGCTGGCAGACATGACTGAGCCAAAATAGTCTTCAAACAAAAGTAGTCATCCCACTGCGGCATCAGACAAAGGACAGCAGAAATGACTCTGACCCATGAGATCCAAGAGGACATAAATTACTGCTTTACATTGCTCAGTATTAGTGCAATATGAGACATTATAACTGGAATAACCCCGCTCATTTGTGATTATTATACATTGCTGTTTATTATAAAACAGTGAAATATTTCAATTTATTAATATATCCCCTTTTGAGTAACAGTGTTTCAGTTTTGCTCTTATATGCATATTTTTCAGTTTACCATGCAATACCAGGTGCAAAAATGAGCTTTGTACTAATTTACACTTCTACCTACAGTACATGGGTTGTCATTATTCAATAACCTATGTTGATTGTTTGAAATTCAAATCTACCATCCCTTATTTACAAAATAATGTTATATTTGGCTTTAAATTATCTAAATGTATTTTGGTTGGAGTACTATTTTCTGTTTATGTCACTGAGAATGAAATTTATATATTTAGTAATACAACTATATATTTAGTAATAAAACCTTAATAGTAAATACTTGAATGTAACATAATTACCTTTCCACATATTGATTAGATTGGAAATTTTCAGTTTTTATCAGTATTTCTATCAATATTGTAATCTCATAGAGTTGTACTTAATTTTTATTGTATACTATCATTATATATCATTGATATCAAATATATATTATTAACATGAACTGCAAAGGAAATCTTTTTCTGTTTTTCATTAAATTAGATTTATGTTTCCTACTGTTTAGAAGTTTAGACTCACTTTGGAAAAGTTCTATAATGTTTTAATTGAGATGTGAACAGTTACAGATTAATGTAGGTTAATAATTATGTCCACTTTTTAAAGTTTATTCACAGTATTTCTTCATACAACTTCTGTTCAGACTTATCTGAGTATCATTAATACCTTTCAATGATGTTTTATGTATTTCCATGAATAAATTTGTACTTTGATTACTTTCCCATGCATATTTTAAAATCAAAGTAATTATATGTAGTGATTTTTCTTTATTTTCAGAATATTTATTGGGTTTTTTTTTGTTTGTTTGTTTGTTTTTTGTTTTGTGGAACTGGGGATTGAACTCAGGCCCTTGTGCTTGCCAGGGAAGTGCTTATTCCACTGAGCCATCTCCCCAGTCCCAAGAATATTTATTGTTAATGCATAGAAATACAATTGATTGTTTTTGTTGTGTGCTGATACATTGTTGAACTTTTACTAATCATAGTAAACTACTATACTGATAGTATATATAACAACGTAGTAATGGATTCCTTAGGATATTCTATAGGATCATGTACCCTGTAAGCAGAGATAATCTGTCTGTGTAATGTCTTTTCTTTTCTTTTTTCATTTTTCTTTCTTTTCTTTTCTTTTTTTTATGGAACTGTGAATTGAACTCAGGCCCTTGTGCTTGCCAGGCACGCACTTATTCTACTGAGCTATCCCTCTGGCCGGTATAATATATTTTCTATTTTATTCTTTACCTTTTGAGTCTAAGATATGTTTCCTTGAGCAACATATTGACTGGATCTTATTGTTCGGTGCATCCTTTAAAATCTTTGACCTCTGAGTAAGCTGCTCAATAAAATCTAATTTAGCAAATAGATTGTTGATAAATTTTTATTTAGATTAGTCATTTTATTAATGTTTTTAGAATATGGATTTTGTTTGTTCTTCTATCACTGGCTTCATTTATATTAAGTGCATTTTTTAGTGTAGTAATTATTTTAATGAGTGCGTCACTACCATACATTTTCTTAATTTTTCTTTAGGCATTTGTCTTAGGGTTAACTCTAAAGTTTTACTGAAATCTATTAACTTAATTTCAAGGAAGCGTGGAAGTGCTATTCCTATATAGATATATTTTATTTTTCCTATTCTGTGTCATTTTATTATTAATACTGTACATATATATTAGTTTCATAATTTTACTTCAAATATCTACAGATCTTATCGAAGAGACTTAGAAAGAGTGCATGTTTGTAGCACTTGTTATTCTACTCTTCTTGCATACCATTTATGATTCTTTTCATTGTCCCTGTCTGCTCATCATGATGTCACCTTATTTCCTTTGTCAAATACAGCTTTGCTCAGTCACAAATACCTCCAACATGCAAGGTTTTTTGATACAGCATTCTCAATTCCTGACTGTCATTTTTCTTTGTAACCTAGCATTTTTAATTTATTTTCATAATTTCACCTATTTTCGTTTCATGCCCATTTTGGAGGTTATTTACCTTAGCTGATCCCACATGTTGTGGTATATAGAAAGCTTAATTCATTCCACACACAGAAGTCACAGGAATGTTTTCAGTGGGAAAAAAATCACATGTTTAAACCCATTTAATATCATCTTAGTGTGGCCAGCGCAAGGGCCCAAGTTCAATTTCCGGTTCTGCAAAAGAAAAAAAAAAAAAAAAAGAATCACCTTAGTGGCACTAGGATTAAAACAAAGCTCTCAAACAAGGTGAGCCAGGCTGTGCATGCACATTTCTGCATACTGCAGCTTCAGTTTGCATTACATTTATTTGATTCTTTGCTAGCCAGCAATTAAAGCCTTGATTTACACTTTCAATGCTGTCAAAGAGACTTTCTAAATGATGTAGTCCCCTCTCCTTCAAATGCTCTTCAAGATTTCCTTCATTGAGTTAATTTCTACTTTCCGTCAGATCCCAGTTGAAGCTTATTTTTTTTCAAAGCTTTTCATTCCTTCCTAAGTTATTTTCCTCTTGAATACAACTGGTTAATTTCCACATAATCTACCCAGTAATACTTGCACATTTCAAAGTAATGGAGATGTGTAAAAAATTGTTTGCTTCATTTCTGTTTCTCTAAACTGTACATACTCCAAAGGAAGAAAATATAACTATTTTTAGACACCACTTTTATCCACAACACCTGAAACAAAGTTAATGGGTAACACATATCAATAAGTGCATGCTGACTACACTGAAATTATGTGGGCAGCTTTTAATGTAAAAAAAGAAATAAGAAAGAATTCTCTTTTAAAGAAGATCAGATATGATTCCAGAATTAGTTTTCTGAAGTGAAGAATTTAAATTTCCTGAATCATGGCCACACACCAGTCTCTTCTTAAGTCTACACTCTTGTTTCTTTCTCCTTGGTCATATTTCCATGTTTCCACTATAGCGGAACTCATTTTCCAGTGATTATCATGTACGGTGGCTGTTCAGAACAATGTGTTCTATGTCTCACAAAAGTTTAAGTGAAGTGAGGTGCTTTACATACTCTAAACTCATTAAGAAATATAGAATATGTGTTCAGTATCTATAAATAATCAAATAGCATAAGTATCATCAGACAGGCCAAGCAAAACTTCAAGGAAGAGATCTCTGCTTTTTGCTCAAGTGAAACATCACTTAAACAAGAAATACAAATTCTGACAAGAGATTAGTAAACAGAGGAGGTCTACCCTACCATCACAGAAGACAGGCAGACGCTAACAGCTCTACACCATTTGGGGGGCTTTGCTGAGATTTGGGCTGCCCCCCACACTAATAACAGGAGTTTTTGTGAGTGCTACCCAGTCATCCACCATAAGAGCCTTGCAGAGCTTTGGCCCACCACATCATCCTTGGAGTATTTCTGAGCTGCAGCTCACTTCTCTTTGAACATGGCAGAAACCATGCTGAACTCCACACAGCAGGAGATTTGGTGAGCCTGTCATGACCTCAACTTCAATGGAAGCGTTGCTGGCCGGCGTGCGCTCTGCCCTCTCTCAATCACTGCTGAGTTCAGGTCCAGCTTCAAAAATGTCAAAAAAGGAGCAAAAATTAATTGCAGCCCCCCAGCCCATCCAGAACAAGTCCAGGAGAAAAGGGAACAGAAGAACTTAGAAGGTAAACATTTGAAATGTATGAAATGATAGCAACTAAAGTAAAGAAACAATTTCATCAGGCTATAAAAGCAATCAGATCAGATAAAATTTCTTAGGTAAGAAATGAAATGGCAACAATCATGAAAGAATTGCTCAACACATGTAAAGAAAACATAGATAAAAAAAAAGAGGAGAATGGAAAAATGGTAGAAACACTGAATGAACAGTATTGGAAAGAATTACAATGCAAGAAATGGATTCAAACAGTTCCAGAAGATTAATAATTCCATTGAAAGGT
>NW_004524709.1:383665-386547 GCF_000260255.1 Octodon degus
ACACCAAATATGGGAATGCTCAACTATATAAGCAAATCATAATGGACATGAAAAATGTAATATCCGGTAACACAACCTTAACAGGAGACCTTAACACTCCCTTATCCCAAAACAATAGGACAAGTAGACAAAAAATCAGCAAGGAAGTGGCAGAACTGAATCATAACTTGGAACAAATGGACTTAATGGATGTATAGAGAGTGTTCCACCCAACCACAGCTGAATACACATTTTTTCCAGCTGCACATGGGACGTTTTCTAAAATATACCACATACTAGTCCATAGGTCATGACCTATGGACTAGTATGACCTATGGCATACTAGTAAAGAGATTTGCAGAAGATATAATCCCATAGGTCATACATAAGTATATGCAGGAAAACAGAAATTATTCCATGGATATTATCTGACCAAAGTGCAATGACACTGGAAATAAATGACAAGAGAAACCAGAAAACCCTAAAAATACATGGAAATTAAACAACACCCTCCTCAGCAACCAATGGGTTTCAGATGAAATTAAACAATATCTACAATTCAATAAAAACTTATCGGAATTTATGAGATGCAATGAATGCAGTTTTTAGAGGGAAATTTATAGCTGTGAATTCACACATTAGGAAAACAGAACAGGAACAATAAATACCCTAATGATGCACTTCAAATGTCTAGAAAAAAAAAGCAAACCCACAAAAGGTCCAAAGATGGGAGAAAATTATAAATATTACAGCAGAAATTATTGCAATTGAGACAAAGAAAACAATATGAAGAATTAACAAATCAAAAAGCTGGTTCTCGGAAGATTAAATAAAATTGATAAGCCCCTACCTAACCTCATCAAAAAAAGGAAGGAAAAATCTCAAATTCAAGCAATTGGGAGTGAAAGGAGTGTAATTACCACCAACCCTGTGGAAATTCAGAAGATCATTAGTAGCTATTTTGAAAATCTTTACTCTCACAGAATAGAAGATACAAAAGAAAATAGACAGATTCTTAGAAAGGTACAAATTACGAAAACTGAATCAAGAAGATATAAGAACTCTCAGTAACCAAATAACAGCCATGGAAAATAAAAATGTAATAAAAAACATACTGACAAAAAAGCCCAGGTCCTGATGGATTCACAGTGCTATTCTATAAGAAATTTACACAGGATATAATCCCAATACTCCCCAAAAACTTCAATGAAATTGAAAAAGAAACAGTTCTCCCAAAACCATGCCTTGAGGCAAGTATTATACTGAAACCAAACCAGAGAAAGACGCAACTAAAAAGAGAACTATAGGTCAAATTCCTACATGAACATAGATGCAAAAATCCTCTATAAAATCCTAGCAAATAGAATACATCCCAGTGATGTAGGGATGGTTAAACATAAACAAATCTATAAATGTTATACACTATATCAATAGAGCCAAATCCAAAAACCACATGATCATCTCAATTGATGCAAAATAGGCTTTTGACAAAGTCCAACATTCATTCAAGACCAAAGTCCTACATAAAATTAGAATAGATGTCCTCTACCTAAATCTGATAAAATTCTCCATGATAGTTCAACTTTTCCCCATAATTCTAATTGGGGGAATTTTCTCAGATCTGGTACAAGACAATGATGTTCTCTATCACTACTCCTATTCAATGTAGTTCCAAAATCATTAACCGAAGCCATTATACAAGAGAGAAGTAAAAAGAATAAGAATAGGTAAAGGAAAAGTTAAACTATCATTATTTGCAGATGATATGATACTCTACTTGGAAGACCCAAAAACCTCCGCCAAGAAGCTCCTAGAATTAATAATCAAATTCTGTAGCATGGCAGGAAACAAAGTACATGCCCAAAAGACATTAGCATTCCTCTACACAGATAACAAACACACTGAGTGAGAAATTACAGAAACTATTCACTTTACAATAACTTCAAAAAGAATGAAATAGTAATTAATCTAACTAAAGAAGTCAAAGATCTATTCAATGAAAATTACAGTACACTGAAAAAAGAGATTGCACAGGATTTCAGAAAATGGAAAGATAGAGTCCTAGCCCAGGACCAGTGAGTGTGTGGGAGAGCTTCCTGCTACCCTGCTCCTGCAGGACGGACTACTGGTCCCAGCCCAGGCACAGCCTAGGTGAGACCCACTTCCAACCCCTTGGGACAACACCCAACAGTCCGCAGCACCTCCTCCATCCCGCCCACTGAGTAGGAATTTCTGTCACTTTCTGGGAACCCCCAGACCCAGTCCTAACCCAGGTCTGGTGAGTGTGTGGAAGAGTTTCCGGGTACCCTGCGCCGGCTGGACCAACTACTGGTCACAGCCCAGGTGCAGCATGGGTGAGACCCTCTTCCACCCCCTTGGGATGCCCCCACCACTCTGAGGCACCTCCCCTACCCCACCCACTGAGTAGGAATCACTGCATCATTCCATGGGCACCCCCAGACACAGTCCTAGGAAAGACCCAGTGAGTGTGTGGGAGAGATGCTCTCCCCACTACTCCACCTTGTCTCCTCCAGGCACAGCTCAGGCCTGGCATACATGACTGCAGCTGCAATCCCTTCAGAGAGTGTAGAGGATAGAACCAACAAACTAGTCCAGGAGCAGAACATCATTCCAGAGGGGTACAACAGGTTCATCCTCAAGGGCAGCAGCAGGAAGGAGCTGAGCACAGCAGCCAGACCCAAGCCAGGCACAGCTGGATAAATCCAAACTTTGTAGATCTGAACCAGAACTTCAGTACGTGCTAAGATTATAACTACAACGAAGATCTACAACAAAGGTCAGAAGACAGTGCTAAACAAAATGACAAGAAGGAACAAAATGCAACCTCAGAACTAAAGCCCACACATAACAAGTGCAGAGGACACTAACACAGAACAAATTGG
>NW_004524709.1:392851-406067 GCF_000260255.1 Octodon degus
AGAATTACTTTCAGTATAAAGGAAGGCATTAAAAAAGCATATCTACTTAAAAAGTAACACATTGTCGACATTTCAATAGCTGCTTGAATTGAGGGAAATTTTGAACTCATAATATCTGAAGAAAAGGAATGAATACATTAGCTGCAACAATAATGTATATTAGTAGTATTTTTGAAAAAAAATTTCCAGTGACATGGGGGAGATATTATCCAAGCAAACACTGATATTCCTGCTGCACTGGCGAATTCGTGATTAACACAACAGTCTCCACCACGTGGCAGGCATGAAAAGAAAGTGTTGATTCAGAATGCAAAAGCCCTGTCTGCCCTGGCATAAATCCTTCATCAGGATGGCCCAGGTTGGATCCCAGCAGAGGTCTCTTTGCCAGAGCCCGGATCTTCATAATATGAGTGATTCTTTTTCTTGTAATTACTAGTAACGTTGCTGGGTGAGCTGAAGACACTTTGAATAGGATGATATTACAGCTCTCTATTGCAGGGCATGTAAGACAGCAGCCTTGCTATTTACATCATCATAGACTTCAAAAGCAATTTTTGGATCAGTTCTCCTTGTTCTCATTGTAATTGTTATCCATTCTCTCTTCAAATGCTTTATGTGATAGCCACCGCACATTTTCATGCGATCTGCCCTGTTTGCAATGGTCAGAGTGCATGCTGCGACTTCACCGAAACATCTCCTTCCAAGTATTCATCATGTGCCATCAGTGGAATAACTGCCAAATGATTTCATGCGTTTCTTACCTTAGGAATGACTGAATCCATTGAATATGGACAGTTGTTTGCTATTTCATCTAGAAAAGCTCTGCTAGTTCAGAAAAACTGTTTTTGTGGATCGGTCCATGAGTTAAGTCATCTGCCACCAAATCCATCCACAACTAATCCATCCAGAGACCACACCACTGATACTTTTTTAAAACCTGTAAGCCACACCAACCTTTTAAAAACTTTTCCTCTCACAATGCTTTTTAACAGTGGGTTTTGCAAAAACAAGGAAACTAGAAATTCCAATTTACCCAGATTTTCTCCTAGAGATTTTCTCCAAACAGTTAAAGATATAGCACAGTGATACACATATAACCATATTTGTACCAGCATAATTCATAATAGCCTAACCTTGGAAGAAAACTATATGTCAATGAATGGATAAAGAAAATCGTGGTATTTATATATGATGAAGTACTACTCTACCATAAAATAAGATACGCTTGAGTCATTTGTAGGAAAATAGATGCACCTTGAGAGCATAGTATTAAGTGAAACAAAGACACACAATATTAAATATTGTGTGGCTTCTTTTATAGGAGAAACCAAAAGTATAAAAAATATAAAAATATGGACTAGATAAGAAAAAGTAGCTAGATTGGTCTTTCTCAAGGGAAAGAAGAGCAAGAGATGGAATGATGGGGAGGGATAGGAAAAAATGAATTAAAGTGTTATGCACATGCCCCAGCTCCACACAAGGAATTCATGCGTCATGCATTGCAAACATGTACAACCTGGAGGAGTGATCAAGGGGCATGGAGATGGTGGAGACAGGGAAAATAAGTGGACTAAAAGGAAGTACATTATGGTCATGTACCATTTACCCATTACATATTTATTTAAATATGTACATAGAATGTGCTATATGCGCATTCAAAAACAAAGAAAATAAAGTCAAAACTTGTTTCACAAATCCTTTCCTTCAACTCAGAAATATTTTGATATTTATTGTTTAAATTATTTAAATTTTTAAAATATCTGCTCTCTGAAAAGTTATGTCTCTAAAGGCAGCTCTTTTATTTATTTTTAACAATTTTTTGAAAAATCCTTTATCTCTTATTTATTTATTTGGTACAGGGTCTCACTACACAGCTCAGACTCTTAGTGATCCTGCTGTCTTAGCCTCTCCAGTACTGGGATTACAGATGTATGCCACCATACCTGGTTTCAGTGGCCGGCTCAGCACGGGACCAACACAGCTCATGGTACTAAGGATTGAACTTGGGTGCTTGTGCTTGCCTAAGCAGGTGCTTAGACCACTGAACTATCTCCCTGGCCCAGCCCTTTTATACTTTAGTGAACTATTTTTTCTTACTTTTCAATTAGTTGCCTACTTCTTATGACCATGGCCTTTTTTCTTGATCTCTCTTGGTCTATTATTGCTCTAAACTCCTTCTCTACCTTTCTCCACCTAGGTAAATATGAAAGTTGAAGAGTTACTCTGCATGAACTCATTGAGGTTAAAGAGTCATTTTGCTCTGCTGTTAAAGTTTTTTGAAGATTCATTCCAAGAAATGGAAAAGTAAATTGCTCTTCTTGCGTTATGTATGCCTTCTCATTGAACAGAAGTGAGCTTCATTCTAAACTTTGGTCCCTTGAAGACTTAATAGGTTCAAAATTTACTATGTATTCTTTTTCAACCCTAATTGTCACCAAGACTACTGACACCTTCAGATACTGTTATCTTTCTATATTTGCCATCACCCTCTTTAGCATTTACACTGCTGGAGGAAAGCACTAGAGTATCCTACTCATCTGTAGAGGATCAGGGTGTGAGAGGGGAACGACCACTGAAACCACTTGTCATTTTTTAGAATTAATGTAAAGAATAATAAGCAGTTTAAAGACTCCAAAAAACAATTATTCTCTTAAGGAGATCACTGAATTGCATAATATTTTTATTTAAAAAGAAATAAAAATAAAACTCTAGTACTAGCCAACTATAACGCAATAAAATAAGACAACAAAGTCACCATGAGGAAAAGATAAAGCAGCATACTTTTCTTGCTCATTGTTACAAACAAGAACAAGTTTAGCTGTGGTCCAAGTTCATGTTTCAGGTTTCCTTGAAGAGAAAATGAGACACTTCACTGGGTCTAGTTTATTTAATATAAAGTTTTCTTTTCAAGCTTTCAAACACAGATAAATGAGGCCATGTCACTAAAGATTCTGAATTTGAGTTGTACACTAGAACCTCCTTACACATTAGCCAACAGATAAAATGGCACACCTGAATATCATCAGTGAAGAAGAAATACCAAAAGAATGAAGCCAACTAACCTAAATAAGAAACAAATAAAAAAAGCTAAGATATAGGATATTCTACAAGTATGTGATTATTAAACATTTTCATTCTTTCTAGTAAAAATACTGAAAGTATTTTCCAAGTTTCTAAATCTGGAAAGCTTTAAACTGTCTGACTACCCTTTCTTTTCTTTCATTCAACTGAGGCATTAGGTGGTGAGCAAAGGGATTCAGGTGAAGATTCAGAGAACGAAAGAAGAATAAAGCAAAAAGTCTTTCATGCAAATAACTATATTAAGCATACTTGAATAATTATTGGATGAAACTAAAACTCAGAAAGCATCATTCCACAAAGTTTTATATCTTCCAATTATGAAAAGTGAATCTTGGTACAGGATAGATACGACAAATTTTAGAAATACTTCAGGAAGAGAAGAAGCAGAAATGATACCAGACAATTAATTTATTTTGGCTCTTGTATGAGCTTTCTTCTTTCATAGAAAACTACTGTAGATAGAAGAAAAATAATCATCAGTAATCTAGAGCCCAAAGGTGAAAACAAATAAGCATCAGATGCAGTTGTAAATATTACACATTCAAAATGTCACAGTAGTGTACCAGAATAAATAGAAGGTTTGAAATGAAATCTGAAAGTATGATGAAATGAAAAGAAATGGAATTATTCCTCTGTAAATGAGATAAATGTAAAAATGAACTCAGTAAGAAAGGCAGAAAGACAGAGTGAAGGAGAGAACAAAAGAAGGAAGAAAGGAAAGAGACACAAATAAGTTTGGAAGGAAGAAAAATACGGAATGATGAAAAAGTGAAAAATATTAAGAACAATAAAAAAACTTATTAAATAGTGCAAATAAACCAAATAAGAGTTACTAGTATCTTTGAGGTAGACAACAAAGATGAGCACTCTCATTTTACAAAAGAATATTTTCATAAAGATGTAAGTTTACTTCTCACAAAATCACAACATATAGCAAGTGTTTTCAGACAAGCCATGTACGAGAGTACAGTATCAATAAGAAATAAGAACTCTTCCTAGCAACTGTTATGGGGCCAATACAGAAATATCTGTGAAGATGCTAAATTATGTTATAATTTATATGAAGTATATCAATGCATAGCACAGTTCACTAATAAAAGAGTGAATATTGTGATTCTCTTAAGTTATTTTGTTGTGATTTCAAATTGTTTATTTTGTATGATATTCAATGCTGTACTATGCCTGATATACTGAGAATGCAGACATAATCATGTATAAGAAATTTGAGAATGAAAGATTTGGCCCATGCAACCCTTTAACAAGCAAAACAGATGAAGGTATATAACAAATAAAACAATAAGGGGGTTGACACAACTTTTGTTACCTCCCTAGACTTGTATCTGATAATTAGTGTACTCACCACAGAACAACAACCTCAGTAGGCAAGGGGGATGAAATATCTGGTCTAATGGCTTTATATGCAGCATTACATAGTACCATCTCTGTGTATCCAATTCACCTGTCCTAAAAGCCATTGTTGTCTGTGTTTACAGTTAATTCTTTTTATTTTCCTACATGTTATATTTTATTTACCTGGAGTTTCACTCTGTTAATGCTACCAACTTGTCCCCAGCTCTCTCCCAAAATGCTTTTTATGTCTGTTCAAATTGGACTACACTGTGTACCCCATCATTTCTGTCATGTTTCAACTTGTCCCCAGCTCTCTCCCAAAATGCTTTTTATGTCTGTTCAAATTGGACTACACTGTGTACCCCATCATTTCTGTCATGTTCTGCATTTCAGTTGATGTTCTGCATTTCTGTTGACCTCTTGGTACTGATCCACAAGCCTCAGAGGCTTGATTCCTACTTGATTCCAGTTAACTGAAAATAACTCTACACACACACACACACACACACACACACACACACACACACACACACACAGTATCATATATGTTTAATATTCACAATAAATGACTCAAATATATAACCCACACATGCTTTGAAAGGTTTTCAGAAATCATTTTATACTACCCTACCCATGCACTCACAGCTTTATTTCAATCCTCAAACATCTACTTCTAATAGGCTCACTTTTAAATGATAGTATAATGTCCTATGTCAAGGTGAAAACTACAGTGAATAAGCAAGGCACCTGATCTTCCATGCTTTAAAACTCTACATGCACTGACTTCCAGCACTAATTGTTCTAGGGTTTTGTTATTTTATCATAGATGAACTTTTGATCTCATCTCTCAATCTAATTTACCTTGATTTCTACCTCCATGTATAGGTAGATTCTTCTCCTCTGGTTGCTCTTTATAGCATAAACACATATTTTTCTGTCTGCCATCTTGTCTTTTCTGTCTGCCAATTTGTGGTATACTATTTTTAATCCCTTTTGTAAAATAGTCTTTAAGAATATCTATACAACTCTCCTCTTTGCAATCTGTACATTCTGTACAACTCAAACTCTTTCCCACTTAAACAAGTACCTTCAGGATTTCCCCATGCCGACACTGCTGAAGCTACTGGAGATGTCAGCAGACATTCCTCAGTCTTTTATATACTGCTGAACACTGTTGTCACCCTGTCCTTTCTGATAAGCATTGATTGCTTATATCCTAGCCCAGCACTATCTCACTTTTCTTCCCATCTCACTGATAATTCTTTTTCTTTCCCCTTTACTGGGTGCTTTGCTTATCTTTGTGCACCTTAATATTGAAGGATTCTAATAAACATCCTCTTTTCTTCTTGATATGAAAATGCCAATGAAAGTTACATACATGATTTTGGGTTATGTACAACCCTCCACTATTGCTATCCTTTTATCAAGCCAAATATTTTAAAATTGCATTTTCTTGAACAAGCTTTTTATAAATGAGGTATCTGGCTAATAATAAGATGCCTAGTAGAAGTAACAAGATGGCATTTGGAAAGAAAATAAATAAGTATTCTGGACAGAATTTAATGCCATAAGATTTAAAGACTTTCAAGTGAATCAATCAGGCGCATCATCTGCTGATGAATGTGGGCCAGAGCTTGATTACCGTATTAAGAGACAGCCCTCCACACATTCCTCCCTGACACAGACATAAATAGCACCTAGGGTATGGCTGCATTTCATCAAAGGCCAAATCATGAGAGTTCTGACACTTGGAAGAGCTCGGATTATTGTATGTTATACTATGCAAATTTTCTGAAATTTCTGTGTAAATGTCTCATAAATTTAAAAAAAAAAAAAGATACCTGCTTAAAAGTCTTACACTTTGGGCTTGTGGAAGAGATTTAAAATTTTTAATTTATCATAATTTTTGTGACAGTTTTATTTATTTATTTATTTATTTAATTTTTTTATTTTCAATTATCAGGGAGTCAAGGGGCTCTAAGTCCAGCCACGAAGATGGCTTTCCAGAACCAAGAGAGCGACCCAAGGATTCACCCAGTTTTTATTCAGTGGGAGAGTGACTTGAGGAGGATTGACTGAGAATTGTGGGAAGGTGATCATTGTGAGCTGAGCTAGGTGGGTGGCCTACATTTACCTAAGGCCAATTGATAAACCGAAGTCCCAGCCAGCTCTGTACATAGGAAATAGTGTCAGGCTCAGTCAAAATGGAGACAGTCGCTCTTCTTTCAAGGAGTGCTGCTCAGGTGGTCCTCCACAGTTCCCCCTTCTTTGCTTTGAAACAGCTGAAGCAGTGTCAGTTCTGGCCGCATAGCCCTTAGCTATTGTTGGACTGAGTCCCTTTCTACTTTCCCTATCAATAATAAAAAGGATAAATAGTATGGGCCCATATGGGAGTGTCTGTCTCTTCCAAAAGTTGTAAGGTCACCTTGTCTTCCATCCTGTGTCCTTGAGGGCCTGGCTCTATCTGACTGCCTATAACATTTCTATCTAACTTGGCTGCCTACAATACTCTCCCCTCTGAAGAAGCAACCTGAACTGCCATGAAGGGATTGTAGGCGATGACCGCTTTGGCTTCTTCAACCTGAAAGGGGTCATAGTTGTTGACCGGCAATCAGATATATTCTTCAGAGGTTCTATCTAAAGGCCCAATAGATGAAAGGCTTTTTCTCTTGGGTGAACATATAGTTTTGAGTCTGGAGGAGACAAAGCCAAAGAAACAATTAAGTATGCATGGGTCAAATAATCACAACAGGATAATTATGAGAAAGACAAGTTAGAACCTTTTGTAGGTCCATTAGCAGAGACAAAATCTGGTGGATCCCAGTTAAAAGAATCTTAACCTAGCATATTCACTATAGGTTTTACCTATATGATTACCTGGGTTTTGGTATCTTCTAAGAAAGAACAAATTTTCTGAGAAAATAGAGCACATATAAGCAAAGCATGAATATTTGAACTAACAGGTACAATTATTAATCTTTTTTTGTTTTTTTTGAGACCTAGAAATCATAACTCACTAGCTCTTAGACCCCTTTATTCATGGAGTCTGACAGTTTGCTATAAGCCCCTCCAGTTTTAGTTAAGAGAGGTCACACATGTATTCACTATCAATGTGAAATATCTGCATTATATCAGAAATCAATCAGGTTAACTCATATACTTATCATGAAATACACAGCACTCAGTCAGATTAAACCAATGAAATACCTTTTAAATCTTGTACAGGAACAACAGTACCATTACATTTGTAAAAATTCAGTCTAAGCATCATTATTTAGTAAGCAATCTGAACATATTGTAGTATCTCAATTATAGCTAAAGCAAGATGTCTTTCAAAGTCTGTTTCTATTGAGGTACAATGACTGGAAGGAAAGTCAGAGTCGAAAGACAAAGAGACCTGTGCCAATTTCCAGCAATAGGCTGAGTTTCTTTTCCCTCCTATAGTCATGATTATTCAGGGCTCCTCCATGGAGATGGCAGGTAGAGACAACAGTCTGGCCAGGAGGAGGCAGGCCCAGGGCCCTTCAGTCCTACTGGACCATTTGAGAAGCTGAGTCTGAGCTCTGGGGCCTCTGCTTCAGAGTTCAGTCTCACTTTCTGTAGCTTCCTTGGCAGTCAGTGTATGGCTTGTGGGCCTCTTAAGGCAGTCACTTTCATGCTCGCCTGGCTTCTGACAGCAGTAGCAAATGAACCTCATTGTCCTTGAGCTCTTCTTGGAGCCCAGAGAATCAGACTTAGGGTCTGTTTTGAGACTGCAAAATTGGCAGCCATTTTTGGTCTCTGTTTTCTCTCCTTGGTTTTCTCCCAGTTCCAATTATAGGACACTTAAACAGTTTTTACCAAAGTATCAAATTAGTTGTCTGGAACAAAAGCTATCCTTTGTACCTCCTGAACTTATCTGTAAGAGTAATCTGTTTCTCTATTTAACATTAGATAAGGTCTCTGAGTTCATGAGAAAGTTGGAGCAGTCTGTAAAAGAAATCTTGTGCCAATCTTGATCTTTCCCTAGAAGGAAACCTGTAGGGGACCAGTCTATAAAGGAATAATTAAATTTGTGTATAGCCCATCCATGGTATGCATCTCTGTAAGTCTGCCATGGGCCTAAATCACCTTCCTCAAAGTGAGGGACATGAGCTTCTGGAATATAGAAAGGAATGGTAGATTTAAAATTTCTTACCATGTTGCCCTCTGTGGGAATAGAACTTAAAGTTAATAGGGCAAATGGTCCTTTAGACAATTGCACTTTCCATGTTTGATCAGTAACTGTCATGCAAAGGCCAGAATCTTTTAGTAGATGGGCTACACATAAGGGTGGAAATATAAAATGAGATGTGACATTAAGCCTAGTCTGTTCTTGTAGATACACTAAAATTTGTGGGCCTGGCAGAATAGTAGATGAGGAGGTATTGCTCTCTATAGAATGGAAAACTTCTGGGGGCCTGTCCATCCAAGTAAATGGTCTAAGTAAGGGTGGATTAGGTATGTAGGCCCAATACTCTTCTCCCTGAACCAGGGGAATACATACTGTAGCTGCTAAGCGAGCAAGCATAGCTATGAAAAGATTTTCAGGTGATTGAATCAAACCCTGGCAGTCAACAAGGTGGCAAGCCTCACAGTCTGCTGCAGGCCTTCCCAGGAAGGTGGAGGATGTGCTCTCAGGTTCATTGCTTGAGGTCTCGGGAGTGAGCTTGATGTGTTGTGCAGATGGGTTGGATTCTGGCCATGGAACAGCTCTGATGATTGTAATATCTCTTGATTTTCTGTAGAAATATAAGCATAACCTCAGCCCCAATTTAAAAGCAATGTCAGACCATTCCAACCATCTGTTTGGAGGTGACACCAAGCCATACTCAGAAAAGTTAAAATATATGTAGCAAAGTTTGACTCTGTGTTCGCCCCTTTTGTTTGTTTGACTACTTGATATTTTAGTTTAAGACATATGTGTTCAATGGTTATTTGACCCTGGGAATCATATGGCATCCCTGTAACATGTTTTATGTTCCAGTTATTAAAAAAATCTTAAAATTTTTGTTAATGTAAGCAGAACCAATATCATGTGTTAATGTTTATAACATTAAATTAGGAAAGGCTGATATGCAGCATTGTAAAACACGTTGCTTTTGGTTACCTGTATGACAGATAATATGGGGCACATGTAAGCATGTATCTATAAAACCATGAATATATTTAAGTATGATAAAAGAGGATGTATGGATAATAATCATTTTCCATGACCAATTGGTCCTAAGAGCTTTGGGATTGTACCTTTGTTTAGGAATAAGCCTAGGAATGAGCTGACAAGCAGAACATGAAATGATGAATTGTCTAGCTTGTGTTCTGATCATTTTATATTCCTTTTGCAAAGGTTTAGGATTTTGAGAAACAAATTTATGGGATTGTCTCACTTTATCAAAAATGAAAATCAGATTTATAGTAGCATCTGTATTATAATTAACAGATGACAACAAACCCAGGTGATTAGAGAGAGATCTAATAAGATCAAGAAAGAAAGCAGCAGTTCCACTTAATACAGCTCCTAGCAACTCTAAAAACAGTTGCAATAAAGTAGGTTTGAGATGATTGGATTTCAGTTGTTCTCTTATCAATGTTGACAAAATCCTTAACTTTTCCTGCAGAGTATCAATGGCCTTCATTACAAATGCAATTTTATAGGTTTTTTTGTTCAATTAAAAGCAGGATTGTAAGAGTACAGCACTGCAAGTTCTTACCTAAGCCTTTGTTTTCTTGAAATTGCATCTTAGTCATCATCCTGCTATTTGGTAACACACAACTTTGAGGCTCTGAAGTAAGTAAGAGAGTGCCCCATTCTTTTATGAGGTCTATGCACCATAGATTGATTGGAATGGGTGTGATAAATGGTGTTCTAATACCTTCCTGTCTATCAGGACCAACATATGAAAAAGGCAGCACACTCTGTGAGGCAGATTGAAGAGATCCTAAGCCTATCAGAGCTGTGGAGGTGGGTCTAGTTGGCCAAGTAGACAGCCAAGATTGGCTATTGATTATAGTGACATCAGCTCCTGAATCCATCAGTCCAATAAAAGATTTCCCTTTAAACTTAATATCACAAATAGGCCTAGGAACCAAAATATTCTGGTAAAAATTAAATTCTTTGCTTAAAAGCTCATCCCTACCAGGTTCACATGTGGAGTAAAGGACTAGAGTAGAAATTTCAGTGGGAATTAAATCTGGCTTTTTTCCCCCTGACAAATTAAGGCAAGAAGCCACTGGTAGATCTAATTTTGAACTGAGTGGTTCTTTGTGTGAGTCACCTAAGGTCTTGCCTTGCACCCATCCTGGTAGTGGGATCACTGTTTGTCTGATTTGAATTGGATATAACTAGCTTAACTGGGTCCAAATCCCTGGAGTATTGACTGACCTTTCTTTTGTTGTTGCTACTGGGGCCATCAGTTTGGGCACATGGTTTATTTCTCTGCAAGATTGTGCCATTTTTATGAAATTTAGATTTACAATCTTTTGCCCAGTGAAAACCTTTCATGCAGCGTGGACACTGAGTACCGTGTAAATGCACTGAGGGAGCTGGCGCCTTTATAGGCTGTAGGCAGCGCTGGCGGGTGTGTCCTTGCTTGCCACAATTAAAACATTTAACCATATCAAATTTATTAGCAAAGTGTTAAGATATAGCCTGTGCCAGGAGAGCAGAAGTGTAGGCAGTAGAACCGATATTTTAGCATGCACGAATATAAGCAGATAAATTTTTTGTATGAAGCACTGAGGCTAAGGCTCTTTTACATTCATCATTGGCATTCTCATATGCTAATTGAAAAACAAGCATTTTAGCTACAATGCTGTGAGGAATCTGCTTATTTATAGCCTCTTTTAATCTTATTATAAATTGGGTGTATGTTTCTCTAGGACCCTGGAATACTCGGGTAAAGTATTTATTAGGTGTACCATCCTCTGGGATAGAAATTCACAAATGGCATAGCAGCTCTTTATACTGCATGTAAAGGAGGGGCGGGGCATGTGCCTGGACCTTTAAGTCAGCATATTGTCCAGTGCCAGATAGCATTTACTGTGTATTTCCTTTAAGATTCTCATGCCCACTATCTTGATTAATCTGTGCCTGCTCCAAAATGAATGTAATTAATTATGATTTAAAATGCAGGAATTGTGCAGAAGATAGACCCACGCATATGAGATGGGTTACATCACTTGGTGTCATTTGGAAGACTCCAAGTATGTTATCCAAGCAACCAAGTGTGTACAGGCCTTGGACACCATTGTCTAACTTCTTAATTCTTTCAGGAGCAAAATGTTAAAGGCTGCATGAGTGCTGCGTTTACTGGTAGGGTGTTTTGGATCTGTCTATTCAAGGATAGGGAAGCACATTGTCTGTGGATATAATCTCATGTCACTGTACTTTGGCCTTCTTAAGGGTGGGGAAGGAGGAGGCTCATTCTCAACCTGTATGTTTGTATGCCTGAGGGAAGGACTATAGGGAGTGGAGGGGTAGTGAGGAGAACAGGGAGAGGATTATCTATAGTCTTTAAAAACACTTCCTTGTTTTCTAGAAGCTCATTAGGAAAGTCCTGTCCCAGGTGATCCAAATCTTCTGTTACAGTTCCATCAGGGCTCTTCTCAATTACAATTACCTTGTTTATTAGCCTGGGCCAGCATCCTCAGAATGTTTTGTAATGGTAAGCTGTTGCTGATCTGCATTCCTTCCTTGGCTGTTACATTGGAAGGCCCAGATAGCTCCCTTTGCCAGGTTATATGTGGCTATAGTTTGCGAGTGAATTTTCCTTTTCTGAGCTTTGGCTACATAGAAGCTCTTGCCTATTTCATCCCAAATCCTGAGATCCAGTGTACCAACTTTGGGAAAAGACAGATAAAATGTAGCTATCTCATGGTGTAATCTAAAAACTCTCTTAGATGGCATCTTAATACCAGCATCTTTTAACAGTTTCAGAATCAATAAACTAAATTCTTTCTCTTCTGTGGATAAAGACTGAGCTTGCCCTATTGTTACCCTTGATGAACAGATTCCTATTTGCTATTTGTGTCTGAGCACTATAATTAATAAAATGCTCTGCTTACCTTTAAATTGGTCATGCAAGGTCCAGTGGGTCGCCTGCATGTGATTCTGGTAAGTGGTCATTGTGCTGAGTAGGTTGTTGATGACACTTCCAGGTCCTTGTCTGTGTCCAAGAAGCCAATATTTAAAACCCCAAAGTTACACTATTGGAATCCCATCAAGTTGATTCCAATCTACCACTTACAATGCAATCCACTGTGAAAATAAAGACAGTGAATTATATTTTCAATCATCAGGGAGTCAAGGGGCTCTAAGTCCAGCCATGAAGATGGCTTTCCAAAACCAAGAGCTTATTTTTTTTTTTTAGAGATAAACTTTATTTGTTTGAAAAATGTATATGTAAGCCACAAGAAGGCAAGACTGCTCTGGCCATTAAGGTACAATCAGATGCATCTACTATCACTGAGCCTAAGGTTCTACACTCTTGCCCTTTGGAACCTGAAGATGAAGGGGATGAAGTTTCCAAGGCAACCTTGGTAAAGCCTCATCCACTATCACCAGGCCTGAGGTCCCTTAAATCAAATAATGTCTTCTAATGAGCGACAAGCAGCATTACAAACTGGTATTACATTTGCAGATGAATATTATTTTGTTAATTTTAGAAGGCCAGAGGGCAGGCAGGCAGGCAGGCAGGCAGGGGAATGACTGGAGTCCAAGCAGTCCCTACACAAGATATCTTTGGCCTACCAACTGGACAGGAGATAT
>NW_004524709.1:414608-421485 GCF_000260255.1 Octodon degus
TTAGATATATCAGTTTGTTAGAACTGATTCTAAAAGTTGAGCAAAGCCAGGCTTCTGAACAGTAAATTGCTCCTTCTCATGCCTCAGTACCTAAAATTCTCTTTCTTCATTTCACCGACCTCCAGACACTGATTTGCCCTTTTCGCACCACTGCTCTTATTCAATTCTCTTGGTAAGCTGTGTGATACAGTTTATTATAAGGGGCAATTAGTTAAAATGAAGAAAGGTGTACTTTTTTTGGTTAAATTATGTTGATAGTAAAAGTAGGTTAGCATTCTTAGAATTTATCCATCTTGTTGATTTTGTTTAAAGTGTCAACCTCAACTCCACTTTTTCCAGAGAACTCTGATTCTAGAATGTTTGAACACTGCTGCCCAACTCAGTCTCTGGTGGCCATTTCAGCAAATATGAGGGTTACAACAGAATTGGGTTTACTCCAGTTTTAGTAAAAATTGTGTTACTCAAAACTATTTTGGAGCATCAAATCTCTAGTAGAGAGACAATTAAACTTTTATTTTAGTCAATATGATGCATTTTCAATAGAGAAACACAGCACCCTCTCTAGCTCTTTTAAATTTTCTTGAAAATTAAGTTATGAAGTATTAAGCAATATGCTACTCTAAGAGTCTGGTCTTCAGAAAATTAACTTTGATTTGCATCATTGAGATGTACAGCTATAGCAATATCATGATAGTCTATATTTAAAAATTATAAATGGATATTGTAATGAGATCTAAGTGTAACATAGATTAAACATGTGCTACATAAGATATATAAAATTAAATTTTAGTAATAATTGTGTAACAATGTTAAAAAGTTAAACTTATGCTACATTTTCACATATATATCATTAGAAGAGTTCAACTTTAAATATTACCACACAGGTCTTGCCAATAGTATCTCTATGGGAAGACATATAAAATCAGAAACAGGTACTACATCATTTAGTAAAGTCTTTGTTATGTATATAACTATTATGTAAATTATATATTTATAGCCTCTCTATAAAAAATACACTTTTTGTTCAGAAAAATTCTTCATCAGATTTGTCCTTCCATAAAATTTATGAGGACTCAGTTAAGGGAAATTTGAATACTGTCAGAAAGCTTAAGATTCACGAAACTTCTGAGGGCTTTTTGCTAAAGAAAGTACTTTTATGTTTCAAGTCAATAAGTCCTATCCATTATGTCTTAATGTTCATTTTCTTCCCATTTGTGGTTCAGGGCTCTGGATGCTTGGCCTTGCAGAACTGTGAAGATTCTACAGTTTCTGGAGTAGCATAGGAAGCCTTTCACAGAGCAAATAATGAACTTCAAAAAGTAGCACAAAATGAAAGAGAAAGGGAGAGCCCTTTCCCTAATGTGATGTAAAAACTGTGATTGCAAGTTGTCAGAGGAATGGAGTTAATAGGATGCACGCAACACGACCTTATATACAGAACCATGCATTGTTTACCAGCAAGGACATTTTTAAGATCTACCTCTTCAGGCAATTTCATAGAGTACACTTAAACAAATATAGATGACATAAACTTTTACATACTAAGCTATATGGTGAATATGCATACAAGAGGTCTCATTGAAAAATATGGTAAATACTTAAATTTAAACATTTATTACAGTAAGGCACATTTCCACAAATCCCCATCAGAATACGTTCTGTTAATTCAAATGCTTAACACATTATTCATTGCAATTTCTGAAGCAGTTCTGGAAGTCTTCAGTTGTGTCAATGTGTCTGACTTGATGTCTTGAATTGACTCAAAAACATTTATGCTCACGGTTATTTCGTCTTTGGGGAACATTCAGAGACCACATGTTTCTGGGTCCAGCACAAAGTGATGAAAATACACAAGCATTTTATGAGCCTGCCTTTCCATTTGCTGGTGTTCACTAGCAGTATTCATGGCACTTTAGATCATGTCTGGTAAAAACATTCATCAAAGAGGACTTGCAGAACTGCTTCAGAAGGTGGCACCAACTATGGAATACTGTGCTCAAAGTGAGCAGAGTATTTTGAGGGAGAGTAATGAAGTGACTCATGTATTATAGTATTTTAAAAATTTAAACATTCATCATATAGTCAAATCACACTTTATAAATGTGTACTATAGTTGCTAAGTCTATAATGAGCAGTACAGCACAAATATGCAGGTGAGTAGGCTGAAGACCTAGTAAGAGCCACCTCATCTGAAGGGTACCAGGTGGGAAGCATCCTCTTTTTCTTGTGGAAGACCTTTTTGCCTAAGCCATCCACCGGCTGTATGAGACCCATCCACAGTAAGGAGGGCAATTTCCTTTCATTAACATACTTGAAAATATTTATCCTATCCCTACTCCTATACAGAAGCATCCAGAATGATATTTGACCAAACATCTAGTTACCTGTGGCCCAGTTGACTCATTCTATTAAAGTTCACTACCAGCTGGGCTGAACCGGCCATACACACAGAGAGAAAATGTTCACTACTATCTAGCAACTAAATCTTGTCAATCTCTTAACTTCTGTGGACCTCATTCTATCACCTTAAAAGGGACAGAATGAACAATATCAATTTTAATACTACTTAACTCTAAGACATTATATTATCATGTATATATAGCCACTTAATACAGAATTCATATCATGCACTATGGAATCACATAAATATGAACATTTGTAGCATGAGACCTAACAAAATTATTTATTATCATTATGTCAGAAATGCAAATGCATTTTCTCCTATTGATCTTTAACTGCATTTCAATTTGTGTAATATGAAGAAGCATTTAAATAAATTATCACAAATAGGACCAAGGACACCTTTGGGATATTAGTAGTGATATAAATGAAAAAGTTCAGTGAAATGAAAGAATGTATTTTCACTCAAATGAACTCTCAGAGTGTGTGAGCTGCTATTTGCCTACTTCTTCAATCTTGCACAGAATCTTATTATCAGTGGAACTCCTAGGAATTGACACATTTACAAAATACTGAGACACTGAAAGACTTGCAAATAAGATGTTTTAATGTAGTGACAATAACAATGAAAATGTCCTTGAGGTGGTATGGCAGATAATGGGTTTCGTGCAAACCATTCACATCTGAAACACTGACGGGCTGTAGATGCACACATTTAAATGAGAAAGTCATCTCATGTATCTCTGGAGATGTGTTCATAATTACACATGCAAACCATACTTGCTCTTAGCAGGAACTCAAGGATCATTTCGAAACCAGCCTAATCTAGAACTGAGCTTTGGCTGCATTCCTTGCCTCATTGGTTTCAAATCACTCTGAATATTTCTTGGGCTAGAGAGGTGCTGGAGGCTGGGGAGCTTTGAATGCTTTTGTGTTACTCCAAGGTTTCAGCAGCCCTCTTACTTGTGCATTATAAAACTGGCTTCATTGAGTTCTTGCAGCTCTCCTGTAGCAGACACTGCTGCTTTTTCTTTCCATGCTAAGCCTGGATGGCATACCCAAGTACAGTATATATACTCCCTGCTTCTCTGGTCCAGCCATGGTGTTATGCCAACTGGACCAGAGAAGCAGGGATTACATATACATGTCTGCCCAAAGCTTTGGGATAATTTCTTTCATCATCTCTGCTCTTTCATCCTATAGTAGGTTGTTTATTTCCTGCTATGTACATTTGTAGAAGATTCTGGTTTCAGCACCTGCTTGGGCCCATTTGAATTTTTCTGAAGTTCAGAGAATTTTATTACTGAACCTGAACCTTATAACAGTTGTGTCTAGTGAGGCCTGTGGGATCAGGGGTGGTGTTTGCTGCCTTTCTCTCTTTGGGGAGAAATTCCAAACAGGGGATTTCTGAGCCTTTCTCTTTTTCTGTATTTGTATCTAGAAAGAGGCTTCTCTACAATCTGTGCTTCTACCAGTCTTTACTATGAGAATTCAGCAAAAGTTAATAGAAACATTCTTGCAAGCGAGTATGAAACATTTGGTGTCTGAATTTCCCAAGCATTTTATTTTTTCATGCTAATCAACACTCATCTTTTTTCAGTTCATTAATATTTTATATTCTGGCTCTTATGTGTATAGTGTTTTCTCTTGCTTAGCTACCTGAAGGATATTCTGCCCATGCAGTTTCACCATGGGGGAAGAGGTGCTCATCCTCCATGGATTTCAAAATGCTTAAGTGGTCCTGTGACCTCAGCTTCCGGAAGGTTTGGATTTTTACAGTTTATCCTACTTTTTCTCTTTGGTAGTTTTGGAACAATGCTCTTTCTGTTTTCCTACATGTAAGGGAAAGTGGAAACCACCAGCTCTCTTCTATATTTTCAATCTCTTTCCTAAATTGAATCTTATCCAACAAGATTTAATATTTCTTTCTTAGAAGACACACAAGCATGCATGTGCACGCACACACACACACGCGCACACACACAGATATACCATTTCTATTTCCTATCTACTTCTATCTGCTTCCACTAGCCCTACTTTACTCACCTATTAGATCGATGTATATCTGTTGTTTCTGTCTTTGCCACACTAATTAAAATGTTTCTTTTTTTAAAAAGCAGCCACTTTTTGGTTAATTCTAATGGTTGACTTAGTCTTGAAACAAAAACAGTTTGCAGTCAAAGTACTAGAATTTACAGAAAGCTAGCAAAAAACATTTCCTGTAAGAAATACGACAGTGCTTGCAGAATTAATATCAGTACAGAAAATAGGGAAATAATGTAAACAACAAAGTAAATAAGGTTGAAAATATACAGTACAGCTTATACACAATTAATATTAATCCCAATGTTCACAGAGAGACTGAGTGGCTAAAAGAAGTATAGAAAAATGTGAAATATTCACATGAAGTATGATATAGTTTTGATAATAAGAGCTCATATTCCTATCATCTTGTTTTAAAACTCTATAATTTTTATGTTTTATTATCCTTAAAATAAGTAAGAACTCATAAACAAGAATAATAACATGGTATATAACAGCAATAATATCTTGTGCCACTGGAGTAGTAGAAAATAATGTATTGTTGTGCACGACCTCGGCAGCAAGGAAGACGCAACACACAGCTCTTCCTTCAGCGGTTTATTCAGGCCCCTTACAGCAAGCTTCTTCTTCTTCTACCCTCCAGCCCTCGGCTAATATATACCCCAGAGCCCAATCCCAGTGTGCCACGTGGGGATCGCCCATGGGTCCAGCATATACGGAAGCAAATCATGACAGCAGCCCTGGCCATATAAGGAGTTGTTGTGCACAGAGAGCGCTCACCCACGGGGGGTGGAAGGCGGAAACCAGCGCCATCTTGTAGGCGCGGTCCTTCGCAGCTCTCCACAATGTATTATGAAAGTAGTAGTGTTGTGATTATATACATATGCTTATCACTTTATATGAAGTCATAATATAGGCAAACACAACTACACACATACATGACATGTCTTAAAGGGAAGGTTGGAGCATGCATAGGAAGTGAATGGTACTTGGAGAAAGGAAGGTGACAATCGATTAAAGAGTTCTAATAACTTACAGTAAGTATTCAACTTACCAATAAGTTTCATTCTGGGAGATCATGTATAAGTTGGATTCACTCAGAAATTTTACAAAATAAGTTTTATTCACCTTTGTCACAAATGCATGATGAATATTGCTTTGTGCTTCCTAGGAGAGCCCTCCACATTCCCACCATTTTTCCTCCTGCTTCCAGGCTTGCTTGGCTCTGACTGAGCGCTGTATTAATGTACACTACCACACTGTACAGTCAGCACCCAACAGCACAACTGTAACAATATTCAGTAAATATGTGAGCTGATTCCATGAGTTGTTTGCATCTACAAATGTTTGTAATACAAGGTTCATTTGTACGTGAAAATGTTTTCAACTCAAATGTTCATAAGTCAGGGCCTCATTTTATTTAAAAGTAGTACCTTAAATTATGTGAGCAAATGTTTATAGCCAGAAGACTGAAAGCAATCTGGAAGGAAAACTTAATGAACATCACTTGTTTGTCTACAGAGAGAGGTTTTGCCATCTGAGATTAGTTAGATCAATGCATGGATGGATAGACAAACAGATAGCAGCTAGCAACATCAAACCATATCTGTAAGGAAAGTTCAAGACTTCTTGACAAAGTCATTTGATTGTAAAAATCTTATATGAAAGCCTCTATAAAATGAGATAACTTCACACAGCTCTGTCATTTTGTCGTATGATGACTATGTGAAGTCATATCATGAGGCTTTAGTTATTTCTCACACTAATATGAATACAACATTAAACAACTACCTGAGAATTAAGAAATATGGACACACAGGGGTGTAAGCTGCAGATTAGTGTGATATTTACCAGTTCTAGTACTCACTGTCATGGGAAAGCCCACTAATAAAATCACTGCACAGTCTATCGAGTTGGAGGAGGCCTTAAGATGCAGATAAGAAAATGGAGAAATGTTGGTGTGTGTGTGTGTGTGTGTGTGTGTGTGTGTGTGTGTATTCCTGCAGAATTATTGAGCTGTTTGTGAGATCATTGTTTTATAAGACCTAATGTATTTGTTGCAGTTTTATCTTCTTTCCAAAAAATATAATTGATGGTTACATGTTGAAATTCATACTACATATGGTACAATGAACATTGTGGGTTTTGACATCATCCTCCATGGGTACCACTGAATACAGAGACCAATGCTATTGTCTATGTCTCCAGAATGAAAAAGAAAATGACCCAAATCAAATAAAATCTCAAAATGTTTCTACATTCTAACTTTTTATGATTTTATATAAATATGATCCTTTGCTCTAAACAAGTTGTGAGTACAGAACTAGTGAAAATTTGATCTATATTAATAAAGGAGGAAAAGGCTGGGTAGATGGCTCAGTGGAATAAGCACTTACCTGGCAAGTGCAAGGGCCTGAGTTCAATCCCCGGTTCC
>NW_004524709.1:421585-422403 GCF_000260255.1 Octodon degus
AACCGGGGATTGGACTCAGAACCTTGTGCTAGCCAGGGGAAGTGCTTATTCCACTGTCATCTCCCCGGCCCCTAGATGTGTATTCTTGAAGGTCTAAAAAAGACAAGAACTAAGTTCTTCAATTATTTTAAATTGTCTACTCTTTGTCAGAAAAAAACACAAAACCCAAGACCCAGTCCTAGCCCAGGTCCGGTGTGTGTGTGGAGAGCTGCCTGTTACCCTGCGCAGGCAGGACCAGTCCCAGCCCAGGCACAGCGTGGCCCGGTACCTCTCCCACCCACTTGGGCCACCCCCCACCACTCCGCAGTACCTCCCCTCCCCCCACCTCACCCAACACCCACTGAGTAGCAATTTCTGCCGAGTTCCGGGAACCCCCAGACCCAGTCCTAGCCCAGGTCAAGTGAGTGTGTGGAGCGCTTCATGCTACCCTGGGCCAGTGGGACCAGTCTCAGCCCAGGCGCAGCATGGGCCGGACACTCTCCCAACCCCTTGGGCCACCCCCGACCACTCCGCGGTACCTCCCCCCACCGCGCCGGCCAAGTAGGAATTTATGCCCCATCCGGGAACCCACGGAAGCAGTCCTACCCAGGTCCGGTGAATGTGTGGGAGAGCTTCCTCTTCCCCCTACTTAACCTTGCAACCTCCAGACACAGCTCAGGCCTGGCATACATGCCTGGGGTGTAATCCTGCAGCTGCAATCCCTGCAGAGAGTGTAGAGGATAGATCCAACCAGCTAGTCCAGGAGCAGAACATCTCGCCACAGGGGCACAACAAGTTCACCCTCAAGGGCAGCAGCGGGAAGGAGCTGAGCAGAGCAG
>NW_004524709.1:425106-427128 GCF_000260255.1 Octodon degus
AAATAAAATAAAGGAGGAAAAAGGACTCCCTTTTGATTCAGACCTAATAATATAAAACAAGGATGCCAGTATGCCATGCTAAACTCATGGGAAGTGCTATGACACTTTTCAGAGGTTAAACACCATAGCCAATATTCAGTGGTGCAGCTGAGGGTATAGAGGCTACATGGCCACATTTTTTGAAGAAGCATTATTGACCAAAAGGAAATTATATTGTAACAGTTTACTCCATTCAGATATTGGAGGGCAGCAAATAGAGACTTCCCTGCATAACACAAACTCTAGATACTGCACTGTGAATCCTCCCCAGTGATAACTCAGCAGACTCCAAGAAGAGAATTAAAGCAAAAGAAATCCAGGGGAACTAGCTATGGATGCTGTCTGCAAATTTCCTATTACTGTTTCAGTGAGAGTATTACCACTGGAAACTCTGTTACTTCTTCTTGCCTTTTTAAAAAAATCTGCTATCCCATAAAATTTCCTTTGTATTAGTGAAAATTCTCTATGACTTCTTTAGAGTCATCATTTTATTTAGTTTTCCAAATCTTCCACTTTTATGACTTTAAAATGACCTATTGACCTTTAAATATGTTGCCTGTTCTAAAATATAAATTGATATTTGTATGTTGATTTTTCAATATGGGGTATGTAATATTTATCATAGACTCTAGAAATGTGTATCTGTATTGAAGACTGCTTAAAATTGCATTTATGATATGAATTAGGTTTAATGATCTTACAGTGAATGCTTAAAATATCACATTTTATGGGGTACAATTTAACTAATGAACTTTGTATAAAACTTTATTTCTTAATATCATACTGTAGTTTGAATATCTTTAAGTAGTCTTCAATGCATCACTTTTGTTTAGGGTATATTATTTCTTCTTATGTATCTACTAGAGTTTGCCTTAAACCATTATATTTTAGATAGTTTTTATAAGTGATTTTGGAATTGCCATCTTTGAATCTACTCTTCAAATTTGTATTTACAGTTTGAACAATCTTTCAGTTTTTTACTTGCAGTGTCATTAGAGAGTAATTTTGGATTTTCTTTAAGAGTGACAGGGTATGAGTGTTACTGTTGGGATCAGGATTATGGAATTACCGTGGTTGTCCATTATTACACTGCTCAAATTATTGAAGATTCTCATGATTAAAAGACAGAGGGATTTGTGCTCCATCTGTACTAGGGACAAGGTCATGGAAATATATGAGGCCTGTAAAGTGAAAGAAACTCAGTCTAATACCCAGAAAGCTCCTTGTGAACAGCATTAATTAAACTGAGTTTCTAGGATTCCCAAGCGGAAAAAAACAACACACACACAACTTAAATATATGGACTACTGTATCATTTTTACAATACTTCATCTTACTTAAAAAACTCAGTCCCTTAGCTATTGAAGAGAGCACTTGATGAGCTGCCATCCATTTAATGCACATGAATAAATGCATGTACATATGTAGAATCTATAATGCATTTTTTAAAAAATGCTAGGTCCTGATAGATCAGGAAGAACGAATTTATCATTGATTCACCTTAATTTGCTTTTTTCAGTGAAAAACTCTGTCTTGGTGAGATTTCATGCATGGATTATGTAAGATTCTGAGTGTGCACCTGTAGATCTTTTATTGGCATAAAGGTTATTATCATTAGTTGCTAAGCAGGCTGAAGGGGGACAAAATCCCATAAACTCAGTGTTAGAAGCAGTTGAATTGTACCCTTTTAAATTGCTTTTTCATAACAAAACATGCCAATATTTACTCATCCTTAAAAATAAATCCCTCAGAGTTCCATAAAATGGTAAACCTAAAGTGGTGGGCCTAGCTGACTTGATATCAGGAGGTAGGTATCAGGAGGTCTGGTCAGAAGAGCTGGTCACAGAGTACAGGGCCTGAAAGGGTGCATTGCACTCTCCTCAGCCTCCCTGCACACTCCTTCTTCTTCTTCTTCTTCTTCTTCTTCTTCTTCTTCTTCTTCTTCTTCTTCTTCTTCTTCTTCTTCTTCTTCTTCTTCTTCTT
>NW_004524709.1:427228-428835 GCF_000260255.1 Octodon degus
AATCTCACTACTAGATTGCACTCATAAATATCCACCTGTTTACAGCCTCCCAAGAGCTGGGGTTACAGGTGTGTACCACCTCGCCCAGTCTCAATTGCCTTCTCAGCGTGCCCTGGGAGAAAGGCCAGCACTGCAGACATGTGGATTAAACCCCTGACCCCTGCACCTGCAATCTGTTGTGCTACTTGATTTGAGAAGTAGGGTTTTTTTTGGTTTTTTTTGTTTTTTTTTTGTTTTTTTTTTTTGGCTACTTCAAGGTGCCTTAAGGCCAGGTCTGGTGTAGCTTCTGGAACTGGGAATTGAACTGAGGATCTATGCGTCTGACTGCATTTGCCCAAGCAGTGCAAGCTATCTGGCAAAGCCCCAAAGCCAAGTGGAGGAGTCAGGGTTTGAATCCGGGACCTCATACGTGTGAAGCATGTGCTCTACCACTGAGCTACACCCTCTACCTCTTCTTTCTGAGTTACAAAGCTAGCAGCTTTATCTCCATCATGCTCTACTGTCATGATTTTCCTTCTTGCCATGAGTCAAAATAAGCTTGTCATTTAAATTGCAGGTGTTGTGTGTTTTTTCTCGGAGATGAATAAGATGACTAAGACAGCATGATCCTCTTACTAATACAGCATTTAAGGTAAGAATTTCCAACTGAATGTGGAAGATCTCACATTAAATGAAGGATTGACTTAAGAATGAAACATAAAATATTTGTTTCTTGATACGTGTCCTCTACTTTGCTCCATAAAACTATTTAATAAATATTTCTTTCCATTGATGACAAGATAGAAGAGACCTATGAGCATAATTCTAGGTCTGGATTAGTGAAATTCAGGACCCGACAAATCAGAGGTTGGCTTTGAGATGCTCTGTTAGCAGTGCACTCACAGTTCATGCCAATACTATTGATTTGGACCAAGATTTAAGTAAGGAGGGTGAGAACAAAAATTATCATTTTATTTGCCTAGACCTGCAACATAACTTTTACTTAACATAGAACCCTTTCTGTTAGCAAGGAAATGTGCATATGAAAAAGGAAATGTAAATAAAAATCTCAAAATAGGTAATCTAAATGAGATGATCTATCCTTAACTTGCTATATTTTAAGAATTCATGGTGGAGCTTTTTAGGTCTTCCAAATACAGTATCATGTCATCTGCAAATAATGATAGTTTAAGTTCTTTGCCTATTCTTATTCCTTTTAGTTCCCTCTCTTGCCTAATGACTCTAGTTATTCATTCCAGAACTATATTGAATAGGAGTGGTGATAGAGGACAATCTTGTCTTGTACCTGATCTGAGAGTAAATAATTTCAGTTTTTCCCTAATTAGAATTATGTTGGCTGTTGGATTGTCATAGAAGGCTTTTATCAGATTGAGGTAGAGGCCATCTATTCCAATTTTCTGTAGGACTTTCATTATTAATGAGTGTTGGACTTCGTCAAAAGCTTTTTCTGCATCAATGGAGATAATCATGTGGTTTTTTGAATTTGTCTCTATTAATATAATGTATCACATTTATAGATTTACATATGTTGAACCATCCTTGCAACCTGGAATGAATCCTAACTGGTCATGGTATCTTGTTTTTGCTCTCCAAAATAAAAGAAAATT
>NW_004524709.1:429130-448129 GCF_000260255.1 Octodon degus
AATTGTAGTGTACTGACTAAAGCAAAGGAAGGAAAGAAGCTGATCCTACTATGCTCTAATACATCACCTGTCCTCTCATTTCTCTTAGTACTTTATCGCTCACATCCCATAGTGCTGAAAATCATACTACTAAATTTGTTCATCTCTGTTTGCCTTTCTTACAACTAATTTGAACCAGATTAAAGGGATAGTTAACTGAACAGTATTCAGCATCATCAATGTCATCTTGGTAGAACTTTCCCAACTTGGACATAGTGTCCAAGTGAGATATTGCCTTTCCTTTGGCCATTGATACATTCTCTTGCTGGTCTAGCTCTTACAGAATCAGCCAGGTCACCAAAGCCCACTAGGCAGTGGGGATCAGAACTGAATGTTAATGCTCATGCTATTATGCTGATGATGGGGCTGACCTCAGGTTTAAGGCAGCAGTTAAAAGTATGCTCTTTGGCACATATGCGTCTGACTGCATTTGTCCAAGCAGACAAAAGCATACATTTATGCTTATGTCAGAATGTTAAGGCAATATGGTAAAGGAGGATGCTCTGTGGTCTCTAAGAGTAGGATGGCACCCAGTAGTTTGTGAACTAAGACAAGGTTGTATCCCATGCTGTATATTTCTGCCTTCAGAAGATCACATGGTAGTGCCCAGTCTGGGCATCTTAGAGACTTGCAAGACCTTGTCTCAAAATAAATTAAAAAAAATATAAGGGCTGGGGATTCAGCTCAGTGCAAAGGCCATAAATGCAATCACAATTACTAAAAACAAATGAAGAAACAAATGAGAAGTCAGAAGCCTCATCTTTATCCTTTGGATAAAAGGGAATATTTGTGTCATACAAATAGATAGGCTATTGTATATGATAGCAATTTTTTTTAATTCTATATGCTACTTGGTTAGATTTCCTTTTTCATTCTAGAGGTACTTAGGAATGGTTTCTTGTCTTTGCTGATACTTCTCACATAGAAGCAAGGACACTTGAGTGCTGAAATAGGCCTCTCTTCAAGACCACAGACACTTTACAAATAGCACCTATTACTGGCAGTGCAAGCAGGCAGGGTATAATCAAGTTACCTGACATTAACTCTCAGTGGTGTAACTTAAAATATAGTACTACTCAGTTGAGATCATAGTAAAGTTCTCAATGGCTAGGCTAAATCTCACTGCGTTTCTTGCTAAGCATCAGGTTCATGGGTACCTTGGCTCATGAACTTAATGTATTTTACCATCCTGGGGATGATGGTTGTGTTCATGTTTGGTCACAGTCTTTTTCATCACCAGATATGGCAAAACCTTTGCCAAATGTTTCTATGCACTGGAATGTTTTTGAATAGAGTCTTTCATGACCTGAGGTATTACTGTATATACAAATAGAAGCAAATGTTAAAACACACGCTCCACAGCTTGAAAAATAGAATTACTAGTTTCTTTTCTTTAGTAGCCATTCAATAACAGTAAATAAAAAGTAGAGGATAATCCTGATTCATTTATACAGGCTTATTTAATATACCCAAAACTTACAGTCTGTGTTTCTTCATATTTAGTCTTGGTTTAGTTATACAGAAGAGATATGTAGTGAGACTATATCCTGTGGTACTGGAAATGTTGTAGGTTGCAGATAAGTGACTGTTACAGAAGTCTGAATGTTCTTGCTTAGAGTATTCAGGCAGTTAGAGTGGTATGGAGGTACTTAAGAAATTAAAATATGCAAAGCACTGCTCTCACACTTCGAAGGCTGTTTTATGATAACAGTGCTCTCTCAAAGTTTAGTTGGCGATTTTAGAGTCTGTAAAAACACTGCATCATAAACCATCAAGATTAAGAGAGGTAGAGTTTCTTGTATAGAAAACTTTAAAAGATATACAAAAACAAATTCAATAATTGGTCCACTTATATGTTGGAATTTGGTCTTAAAATTTTCTATATGCCCGGTCTCTGTCTTTTCTATAAAGTATTATTTACTTAAGCTTTGGAGTTGCTTTTCCTTAGCTTAGGAAGCAAACAGATATCTTTTTGTAATTACATTTATGCACCCTATCTTAATTTGCTTTTATCATTGGACTCCAGCGGCATTATTAACCCTGTATGTATTACATTCAAAAATTTTGGCTTCTTCATTATTTATTGCCATAGTCTCAGTTTCTCAAAAAAACACTTGTGAAATAATAATGATATTGGTATCTTGACTTCTATATATCTAATTCCTTATACAAACATCATATTTTTTTAAATTTTAATATATTAGAGGGGTAGGACAACTTGAGAAATAGCTGATATAATAAGTATATTTGTCACCATCATTTTTTTTTTTTTTTTTTTTTTGGCGGAACCGGGGATTGAACTCAGATCCTTGCGTTTGCCAGTCAAGCGCTTATCCTACTGAGCCATCTCCCCGGCCCCTGTCACCATCATTTTTGTCATTGGGTAATCAGATTACTCTTGAATTGCTGCATGTAAAATACACTATTTATAATCATCACAATAGTCAAGAGAGTTATAATTTTATGTAATTATTGATGGAAATTAATTTTATTTATTATGAATGTAATGTATACATGTGCAAATAATGTGTGCACACACTATATTTATATCAAGATATTCACATGTACTCTAATTGAGATGTATTGATTTATGATCGACATGTTATTTACCTGCTGTTGTTTACTCCTTTCTCTCCTGTGTTTAATTTTTTGCCCTATTTAGTGGGTTCCTTCTGTTCTCTTTCATGGAGTTCTGATCATTTTGGTCCCTGTTTAGAACATCTTTTAGAAGTCTGTGTAGGGTTGGCTTTGTCATCATGAAATTCTTTAGCTGTTCTTTGTCATGGAAGTATTTCACTTCTCCATCCAACTTGAAAGAGAGTTTTGCAAGATATAGTAGTCTGGGCTGAAATTTGTTTTCATAGAGGACTTGAAGTACTCTGCTGCATGCTCTTCTTGCCTGCATGGTTTGTGAAGAAAAGTCGGCCGTAATTTTGATGGGTTTGCCTCTAAATGTGATCTGCTTCTTTTCTCTAGCAGCTTTTAGTATATTGTTCTTGTTCTGGATTTCTGGGATCTTGACTATCATAGGTCTCCGTGTATTTTTAATTGGGTTGAAGTTATTTGGAGTTCTACATGCTTCAGTTACCGGAATTTCAGGCTATTTCCTCATATTTGAGAAGTTTTCTGCTATTATTTCTGCCCATATTAATTTTATATCATTTGTATTGACTCCTTCTTTCTCATTGATGCCTATTAGTCTCACATTGTTCATCTTTGCATCATCTTGCAGGTGATGAATTATTTTTTCCTGCATCCTAGTTGTTTTGAAGAGATCTTTTCTTGTCTTTTCACTAGCTGCAACAGCATCTTCAAGATCTGAAACTCTATCTTCACTTTCACTCAAATGGTTTTGCAAGCTTGTGATTGAAATTGTAAGTTCCTCTATATCTCTTTGACTCTGCTTCATGAGATCTATTTCTTTCCTGTATTGCTCATTCAAGGAATCCATCTCTTTTCTAATATCCTCTTTTTTTTTATCACTGTCTTCTTGAGAAGCAGTTATTAATTCTTCTACTTCAGAGGTTATTTCTGATCTGATTTCCTCTGTAAGTTTTTGCATTTGATTCTTTACTTTAGATGGCATTGATTCAGAGATTTCTTTTTTATTTCAGAGATTAATTCTGATTTTATTACCTTATATCTTTCTGTTGTTGTTTCCTTACTTCAGACGCTATTAATTCAGACATTTCAGCTGTGCTGTCCTCTGCACTTGTTCTGGGTGAACTTGGGACCTAAGATTGCATTTTGCTCCTTCTCTTTGTCATTTTGTATAGCACTGTTCTCTGACCTTTGGTGTAGAGCTTTGGTGCAGTTATAACCTTAGCACCTACTAAAATTTGGGTGAAGATCTACTAAGTTTTAGTTCATTCAGTTGTGCATGGCTTGGGTCTGGCAACTGTGCTCAGCTCCTTCCTGCTGCAGTCCTTGGAGGTGAACCCATTATGCCCCTCTGGCAAGATGTTCTACTCCTGGATTACCTGGGTGGTTTTGGCCCCTAGTCTCTCTGCAGGGACTTCAGCTGCAGGTATATGCCAGGACTGGGTTGTGTCGGGAGGGGACCAGGGGGCACAACGGAGCACAGAAGCTATCCCACACACTCGCAGGGCCTGGACTTGGGCAGGTCTGGAGGGTTTCGGAGAGAGCAGCTGAAGTTCTCAGTCACAAGGTGGGCTTGGGCTGGCTCTTGAGGGGTGGAGGAGTCCCCAGAGTTTGGCAAAAGGTCTCACTCATGCGGCAGGCCTGGGCTTTGTCCGAAAAGGTCTAGCAGGTGCAGGGTAGCACAGAAGCTCTCCCACACACTCGCAGGGCCTGGGCTTGGGTAGGTCTGGAGGGGTCTCACGAGCACAGTAGAAGTTCTCACTCACAAGGCGGGCTTGGGCTGGCTCTGGATGGGGAGATATTCACATGTACTCTAACAGCACTTCAAACTGCATTTAACTAAAACTAGTAAGACTAAGAAGAGAAATAAATAAGATATTAGCTAAGAAATTTTAATATTCTCTCAGTAATGGTAGATATAAATCAGAGGACATATGGAAAAATGTGAAACCCAAAATAAGCAAAATCTCCATAATTAAAATTTGTACAGGAAAAATATCCAATAATCATAAATTCTTTTCAAGTACATGTGAAAATTCACAAAACCAGACTACAATTTCAATCATGAAAGAATCTCAGTTTGAAATTATTATAATCATACATTATATCCTATAGTCAAAACAGAAATCAGTCAGTCATGAATAAAAAGAAATATATTGTGAATGTTTCTAAAATATTTCTAAGTAATATATAATAGATCACAGAAGAAACTAAAAAGGAATGGGAAATTTTTTTAACTGAAAGAAGATAAAATGAAACATATACTTTATGGATTCATCTAAGGCACTGAACGGAAAAAATATTTAATTTTAAAGAATTGTATTAGAATAATATGAAAGGTCTAAAAGGAAGGATTATTGTTAAAAGATAGAAAAAGAGCAGCATAAATAGTAAAAGAGCAATTATAGGAAAGAAATGAAAGAGACAGACATGGATATACAATAAAACCATCTAATTCTATTAGTGAATATTTAGTTAGACTGATCAAAAACAAAGACACAATTTTTCAATATATGACCAATAAGGAACAAAGGAAGGAATAGTAGCATCTACATGCATTTACATTGTATTTAGGAGATATTACTCAAATTTATATAAATTAATTTACAATTTAGACAAATTCCTGGGAAGATGAAAATTCACTCAATAAATGATATGTCTATGATATAAATTGCCTTTTAATCTTAAATCTTCCCACAAAAAATATCCTGGAATTGAGTGATTTGCTGGTAAATTCTATAAACACTTAAGATAATTCTATCATTCAAATGCTTTCAGAAACTGCAGAAGGAACAGTCATTTGCCCTATAAGATTAGTAATTTTCTCAGATCTTATCAAAGTAGATTATAGAAGATAAGAAATTAATAACTTTCATAAATAAAAATGTGTACTTCATTGAGTAAATATATGAATACTAAATTTATTACTATACATGAAAGAATGATATACTACAATGTAGCGGACAAATGATTCTTTACACACCCAATGTTAGGTTCAAGACTGAGGCACATATAACAAAGCAGATTAAGAAAATCTGAAGAATTTATGTAATCTAACATAAGATTTATGAAACTCCATAGATAAGGGAAGAAAGATATGGATTGATCATGCAGTCACTGACATAAATAAACCATAGCTACAATACAGCAGCATGATTACTGACAGAAGAGTATAACCCAATAGAATCATGGCTATGCTTTGAATTTAAATGTCTTTCAAGGGCCATGTGCTGAAGCTTGGCCAACAGTCAGTGGCATTACTGGAAGGTAATAAAATCTTGAAGAGGTGAAGCTACAGGGAAGTTAAGTCCCTGTGGATGCCTCTTTGAAGGATATACTAACACCTTAGTCTTTTCCTGATTCTCTTTATGCTTCTCGGCCATCCTCAGGTAATTGGCTGTGATGTATTATACACACCCACCATGTCATTGTAGCTCACCACAACGCCAAAGAAGCAGGACTAAGGGACTACAGACCATGACTTCTGAAATTGTGGCTGAAAATAATTTTTTTCTCTATTAAGTTGTTCATGTCATCTATTTTAGCACAGAAATAGAACGTGACACATGGCAAATAGTAATAAACTGGGAGGACTTCCCAATGCCTGTTTGTTGAGATCCTTCAGATTCTATGTGTTCACAGATAAAAGATATTAACTTGCAAAGTATGCTGAACATTGCTCACTTCAATATTTAATGGCATGCTTCAGATGTGAAGGGGAAAGTGACCTTTCTACTTTTGCTGTTTCCTTAAAAGCTGAGTTGTTATATTTTGGAATAACATGTCTGAACCTTAATTATGATTACCTCGATTTTATGCCAGTAATACAAAAATTGTTTTAAAATTTGACAAATGGTGAATTCTTCATTTTATCAAAATAATGAAGAGTGGTCCATCATACAATAATGCAATAATTTCATTAAAATTTTGTATTCATTTATGACAAAAAATGATAGAAAACCAGAAACCAATTGGAAATTTCTAAACTCTCTTGAGAAAATACAAAAGAAAATAAGATGTGACATATTTCAATATAAAGCTAGGGTGTTCACCTTCATGATTTTGTTTGAGAAAGTACTTAATGCATTAGCCAGAATTAAAATGGGGGACCAATGATGTGCATATTGGGAAAAATAGCTAAATATATCTTTATTCTTAGATAATAGTTATACAAAGAGAATTTAGGATTTTGATGAAAAAGAGACTGTAACACTAATATTCAACTAAGTCACAAGAATAATATGCAGAAATTTACCACATGTTTGTAAATTTGTATCAAACAATACTAAATAAATTTTAAAATACAATGTTACATAACATCTTATATTGTGCAATATGATATATATAACAAAACAATGGTGTATAATTTATATAAATAAAATAGTAAGAATCATTATAGAAATTATAAGGGTTCTACAGACATAGAGAGGTATACTACAAACATTAAATTTTAGTCATGATATCTTTAAAATGTTCTCCCCAAATTTATACACAGATCCAAAGTATTTACTTTGGTTCAAAGTAGCTTATTTAAATGTATTTGGGAATGAAGAAGACACAGACTAGATAAAATTATTTTACAAAAAGAAGAAAGAAAACCTGGTATTCAAGGCTTGCTATTACAACTATGCTCTGTAAGACAGTCATTGACAATGGCATTAAACTATACATAGATATTAGTAGAATGAGAAAGAAGGACATAAAAAGTAATTACTGGGCAGTTGTGTGAATTTCTTCAGTGGGAACAGGTTCCTTCTGGGAGTGTGTGTGGGTTGAACATATGATACGGGAAACAATACCGATCTCTACTCAATCAATATTTACATTTTGTTCGCTCTTTCTGTGCTTTACGTAACATTACAAATCTGTGTAACAGCCCTTTCCTTATTCCCCTACCATTCTGAGAGAACAAGTCTCTGTTCACTTGATTACTATAAATTTACCACATTGACTCTTTTTACAGAAGTTTTTCTGTGTTCTCATCTCTTTAACATAGCTAATGGTACAATTTTATGGAAATTGAAAGTAATAAATCTTCCTCGGGTGCCCGTGGGACTGTGCTAGAAGGACAGCATCGCAGGTATTTGGTGTGGTGGCAGCAGTGCTTGGAATTTCAGGATAATTTACTGAAAACTGTATTTTAAAGATAATTTCATAAATTGATGAAGTCTATGAAACCCATGTATGAATCCAATTTCAGTAAAGGACACTTGCTGTAGCTTGATTCATGTGCTACTTTTGTCATGCTACTCAGTAGCATCAGCAATTATGCCTCATCTCTTTGCCTGGTATTAGAATTTTAATGTTTTAAAAATATAGCTAAATTACATGTGGGATTAATATTTGTCCAAAAGGCCAATAAGCTAAAATTCACACAAATTAAACCGCTCACAGAGCACAACATTATAAAACAAATACAAGAATTAGCATCATGAGCTTTGAGGGCTGGGGCAGGAAAATATTTGATTCAGCTTAGTTTTCACTGGGGAAAGAGAACAAGTATGATAAAAATTATTGTTTTATTAGGGGGTAGGTTTATGCCAATAAGGCCTCACTGAAACAAAATTATTTTATTTACTTAGTGATTTACGTGATATATAGATTTTACTGTTGTTATCAAGACAGAATTCAAATTCATTCATTTTCTTGAGTATCTGGCATATTGCAGAATTGTTTAGTCTTGAGTTTGAAGATGAATTAAACACGAAATTGGAGTTCCTACTCTCAGAAATCTTGCAATAGTAAAAACAAACATCCACACTAGAAAGAAAAACAACTGATCATGTATTATTGTGCATAACTGCAAAACTTGGGCAAGGACATTGTGGGAAAATACTTCCAGGAGTGGATTTTGAGGAAAGATCTTTATGTCTTTTCCTGAAAGTAAATTAGGGTAAGAGCACGCCACACTAAGATAACAGATCCTCTGAAAACAGCTGAGAACAACCGCCTCCGTACTCATCCTTTTAACTGGAAACTTTGGCACGTAGAAGTAACTGTATTGTCAGTAGAAAGCATATTACTGTGAATTAATTAACTAATTTGCATTATACAGCTTTCCATAATAGAGAAAGCCTGATGTTCTTAAAGTGCATGACAATTAAGCATACAGCTTCTGCTTCGGAAGAGAAGTGTTACAAAATGCCTTGACACAGTGCATTGTTTTATTGCTCCAATGGGAGTCATTATATGAAAAAAAAAAAAAAGACAGAATCTTTAATGAAACACAGGCAAAAGTAAGAAGCGTTATTTTTCATTTTTCTTTCTATAATACATATCCCCTCTGTAAGAAGAAATCAAAATCAAGGTGCAGCTATTAGATATTTTAAGGCAATTAGGTAATTGTCAACAGATCCATGTGACATTATAGCTGTAGCCTGGACTATTGATAATAACCAGCATTCAAAATGCCAACTTCAATGTACACTAATGACACTCTTGTCAATAGGCTAAAGCAGCAAACAATAGATTGTACTAAATAAAACTTTGATGCTTCTAGCTGTGAATCAAAGGCTTTGTGTCCTGGAGACAGCGATGACCTTCACCTTTTAAACACTTGGCAGGATAAAATAAGCCTGAGTAGTATGACCAATGTGAATCGCATAGGATGTCTTTAAAATTAAAGTATGTTCTCTGTCAAATCACAAATGAAGAATCACTTTTTAGTAGATTATTGGGTCTAAGAAAATCAATGCTTCTACATCTGAGTTAAGCATTTAAAATATTTGCAGGCACCCAGAGCTCTGCTTCAATCTATTTCTTTTATTAAAAGTGGAGGGAAAAATTAAATTGGGGTCAACCAACCAGCTGGAAGCTTTTATATTTTCTGTCTGTGAAAAATTTGAAGGTGCTTTAAAGTATTTGTTCTAAATGAAAGTGAAAGCTTTGACAATGTGGAAATGTCTAAAATTAAAACGAGTAACTATTGAGCACCCTCTCTTCCTGTTAGAACATGTGTCTTGTGATTTTAATGAGAAATAATGAGACAAAACTAAAGTAAGGTAAACCTAGGCAGAATGTTAGGAACAATTATGTAGCAGTGAGCTCAGCTGGGATGTGAGGAGCATCCCCCTAGAGTCTCTTACAATAAATTATTTCAATTCCACTATCTGGCTACAGCACATTGGACACCATGTTGCAGATTCTGTCTTGTACCACAACTACACACAATAGATAATTTACTAGATCCTGGTTTATTATTAGATTTTTAAATACATATAATTTATTATTATTATTTTCTTAGTCTATTTACAAAACCCAAATATGGATTACGTTAAGGCAATGAACCAAATATTTCAGGTGAGGAATTTTTTCTCAGTTTAATATGGTAAAGGTAGTCTAGCAACTAAAAATGACAGAAATTGAGCGAATGAATGATTATCACTAAGTATAGTACATTGTGTGCAGTCCCAATTTAACAGTTTTTCTACTGAAGAACTTTATACCATCAAAAGTCAATCCATCTTCATCATTAGTATCAGCAAATATTGTGAAATACAAATAGATAAGAAGCATCCCTATGATTTATTAGCAAACAATCCATGCTGGTTAATGCATTATATTTCATAAATTTCTAAATCATCTTTAACACTTATTTTGTGATGACATATCAGAGTGAGTAAATGATAAAAGTGTACTCTTTCAGTAGGTTAAACATATATACAAAATAGGATAGATATACAGCTAACTTCTATTAATTCAATGAAAAGAAAGATACATACTAATATTATCTAGACAGAATATCATGTCTGCATCTTGTCCTCTGAGTAACTACTATGAAGACAACAATATGCAATGTATTAATTTTTGTAACTGTCTTATTAACCTCTTTTGAAAACTTTCATTGCTATTTTTTCTCATTAAAATGAAAAAATTAAGATATAAACGTATAAATATTAAAATAATAGATGAGAGTAACATATGCACAGACCAATGAAATATCATATTATACACTTTCTCCTTAATTACATGCTCTAGAATAATAAACAATCATTGTTCACCTATGTAAAGAGGCCATTGCATGTGGGAGGAGAAAAAGAAGACAATGGACTAAGAATTCTGTATGTATTCTTATAGCCAAATCCTATGTTTACTGCCAATACTCATGCTCATACTAAATATTAGGCTAAAAATAAATATAAGTGGAAAGTATGGTGATTTTTCAAATTTTAAATTGAATTTAAATTATAATTAATTTTGGTAATGTAGTTAAAATGGAAAAAGGAGGACAGCTCCTTCTATTATGCATGAGTAAATCATGAGAACAGCATATACAGAAGGAAAATATCTTCTTCCATGTAGTAGGATGAAACTTAGAAAATGCAGGAAATGTATTTTTAATCATTAGATGACAGGCCCATATATTAGAAAGGGAAACAAGGGTCAGAATTTCTTGGGTTCTCTACCTTCATTCAGGTATGGAAAAGGAATACATAGAGGATCTACATGTAGCATAGTATTCTGATACAGTTTGTAACTCTTATATTTATTTATGCTTTTCTCACAAAAGAAACTCATCATTTTGTTTTTGGTTTTGTTTTCAACTTAGATAATTTCTACTGATTGAGTTTCAATGTGATTGAGTTTTAATGTATTAATTATTCTCTTAGGCTGTAATAGCCTACTAATGAACTTGTCAAACTTGTATTTTTTCATGGTAACTATGTTTTTCATTTTATCATTTCCTTTGAGCCTTTCCTATACTTTTATCTGTCTTCTGTGATTGCCCACCTGTGCACAAGTAACAATCTTCACTGACAATCCTCATAGCTATATTTTATATCCCAGTCTGATAGTTCCAATAACTGAGTCACAGCTGCACTAAGTTCTGTACACATTTTATCCTCTGTGACAATTTTTATGTTCTTTGTTTTATTTGGAGTCCTTTAAAATTTCATAGTAGCTACAAATATTGTCTGTAGGGCTGGAGAGGTAACTCAATACCATAAGCATCTACCTAGAAGCTGGCAGCCACAAAGTCCTGAGTTTTGATAACACTCCTGAGTTTGAGTCTGTCTGTCTGTCTGTCTGTCTGTCTGTCTGTCTGTCTGTCTCTCTCTCTCTCTCTCTCTCTATATATATATATATATATATATATATATATATTCTATCTATCTATCTATCTATCTATCTACACATAGAGAGAGAGACAGAGAGACAGACTGAATTAGGTAGTTAATACCTGAAAGTGAACATGACTGATGAGCAAATTAATTTTGATAGTGGTGCAATAGGTTATGTGAATCAATGCTGTCAGTGGTTGGACTAGGTTTGATTTGTTTGTTGCCATAGTTATTTTAATGTTTTATAGACTTCCAATTCTAAAAAGCTTGATTAAATAAATATAAAAGTATCAAACTAATCCCATGTATGTTATCATATCATATTGCATTGAACTAGAAATCAATGGCAAAGGATAGAACAAATAATATATAATACATGGAAAAATAAACACTGGAATTATCAAAAAGGTCACAGAAGTAATAAAAGAAAAAATTAAACAGTTCCTAGATCAAATAATTCCAGTTCAATATACCAAAACCTATGGAACACAATTAAAACAATTTTAGCAAGGAAGTTTATACCTGTGAATACCCTTATCAGAAAAACTGTATGACCCAAATAATTCACTAAACAATGCACCTCAAGGTCTTAGAAAAACAAGAGCAATCCAAATCCAAAACTAAAACATGGAAGGAAATTATAAAGATGAGAGCAGAAATTAATGAACTTGAGATTTTTAAAAAAAGCTTCCCAAGTAAGGAATCAAAGAACTAGTTCTTTGAACAGATAAAAGAAAAAAAAAATAGACAAACAGTGAGACTTACCAAGTGAAGGAAAGCAATACCCAGATCAATCCAATTAGCAATGAAAAAATGAAATCAAAATGGACATTTCTAAAATCCATTAGAACATAAGTAATTATTTTTTAAAAGCCTCCAATACCCTGGAGAATCTAGAAGGAATCGATAGATTCCTAAGTCCATTGAATTAACAAACTAAGCCAAACAAGAATATATAAACATTTTTGCATAGTTTAACAGGCAATGAAATAGAGAAAACCAGGATATTTTACAAAGAAAAGCCAATTTCTTGGTGGACTCATTGCTAAATTCTACCAGAACTCCAGTAAAGAACTAAAGCCAATATTCCTCAAACATTTAAATGAAATAGAAAGGGAGAAAGTACTGCCAAATCCATTCTAGAATGTTAAGGATGAGCTCTCCTGATAACAAAATCATACAGAATTTTATTCATTTCTTTAATGAATATACTTCCAAAGTCCTCAACACGATACAGGCAAACAGAATCACTAAAAAGATCGTACTCTGTGAACGAGGAGGATCACCCCAGGCATAGAAGAGTGACTCAACATGCACCAACAAAGTGAAAAGAAAACTCACAGAATGGGAAAAATATTTTCTAGTTATTCTTCAGAAAAGTGGCTCACATTTAGAACATATCATCTATCTATCTATCTATCTATCTATCTATCTATCTATCTATCTATCTATCTAGATATCACCAAATTCAAAGGCTCAATCCAGTAAATGGGCATCCAAAATAGACACTTTTAAGAAGACTTACAAATGGCAAACAAATATATGAAAAAATATTCACTGTCACTGGTCATTTAAAGCAAACAAAACAGCATTGAAATTCTATCTCACTCAAGAAAGAATGGCTATCATTAACTACTCAACTGGTAATAAGTGATGGAGGGACTGGGGGGGAAAAGGAACTCTTTTCAACTCTTGATGGAAGTAGAATCTGGTGCAACCATTTTGGAAATCGGTATGAAGATTCCTCACAAAATTAGGATTAGAGGTCCCATGCGACACAGCTATTCTATTTCTGGCTATCTTCCCAGAAGACTTAAAAGCATCTTACCACAGTGATACATACACACTCATGTTTATAGTAGCATAATTTGTAATAACTAAATCTTGGAAGCAACCCAAATAGCCATCAACCAATAAATATTGCATTATTTCTTTGATGTGAGAAACTCAAAATTTAAATAAGAACCAAAATGTACAATAGATACTCTGAAACAGGAAGAAAATGTCCAAAAGAAGAAAAGAACTATGATCAAGGAGATTGTGGGGCCAGGGAGGGGGAGTGATCAATGACGTGGAGTGTGCCTGGGAAGAGTCATGTGGGGAGAGGGCATTTTCTCAGGCTTTCGTGGGGAGCACACTGCCCGGGCAATGGCTGTGGCTCATCTATGTGGCTGGCCCTGACAAGGAATCTACAATCTGAGGTGCGGGATCTCGGGATAGGTCCTGAGGGGATTTGACTGGCCTTATCAGATCCAAAAGCTACAACTCTTGTTGCATAGGTCTTGCTTTGTCTTGGTCTTAACCATCCAGCAGAAAAGTATAAAGGTGAAATACAAGAAGTGAAGCCATGTTTTTATGTTGAGCTGTAGGGGACTCAGGTCAGCAATTTCTGACACTGCCAGTCAAGCAGAAGACCCAATACTATTATGGATTACTGGACTCTTTTGGATTATTTTGCTGAGTTAACACATCTATAATGTTCAGGTGATGGAACTAAACAAAAGGGGGGATATATAGATGAATGTCCATTTTGTATCTGTGTATTCAAAATGGTTAGGATAGATATATAGTTACATTCTCTTAATGAATGGATGGATTTATTGTAGTGGTGTTTGTGGATAGGGTGTCATGTCTGCATCTTGTACAGCAAATGGTCACTGGGAAGACAGTATGCAATGTGTTGATTGTTGAGACTGTCCTACCAGTTTGATTTGAGGCTGTTTTGTTGCTGTTCATCTCTTGGTGAAATTATGGGAAAAAAATTTAAAAATATATAAAAGAACTATGGAGAGGGACAAAAAAAGGAAAGGGAAAGAAGTTAAAAATAAACATAAAAACAGAGCTCTGACACTGGGGAGAGGAAGTAGGTTTAAAATGAGGGGACAGGAATGGAAAAAAAATGAATATATTATGTACAACTGCAAATAGCCTATATTGGATCTTATTGTTATGTATATCTAATTTGTACCAATTGATTTAAATAAACTAAAGAGACAGATGTAGAAATAGAGAGAGAAAGAGACAAAGACAGTAACAGAGAGAGACAGAGACAGAGACAAAGAGAGAGAGAGAAAGAGAAAGAAACCACACAGCACAAAGGCAAGAAAAATAAATAAAAAGGAGAAAGAAATTTACATGGTTCCTGAATAAGAACCAAGAGCAAGATGAAAATGCACAGCAAGACTAGGCGCTGTGTCATCAGAGCTGCACATAGACGCTATTCCAAGCTGTTAATGTAAACACAAGGTTGATCTTTTATTTGTTTTATTTTTTTCTTCTTGCCCTTCTTTTTTCACTGATGGTTGGGATTGAACCCAGCATGTCACACATTAGAAGACTCTGCCTATCCCTGAGCTATTACCTCCAACACTGCAGCTAGTCTTCATAATAACTCCATAAGTGGAGTGCTGCCATCATATTTTACAGATGAGGATACTGGATCTTGGTACATTTGCCAACAGTTCCACAGTCCCAAAGTCGGAAAATCAACAAGGTGGAGTGTAGGCTCAAAGCGTCATGTGTTGATGTTGTATTATATGTTTAATAAAAGTTCATATTTCCTGTCCTTGACTAAAGAATGCTTTTATTTTAAGGAAGAAACTCTGAAAAAAGTGGATTAGAAGGTGCATTCTTTAAAATTGTGTCCCTGGACTTCATATAATATCACTATTCTGAGATGCTTGGTAATAGGAACAGATGTAAGCTAGGTTTCAGAACACCTGGTTTAAATACTAATTCCTCAGTTTATGAGTGTTACTTTGAGAAAGTGCTCACCTGACACTGGTTAAAGATGGAAGATACTCAATTGATGAAAGCCCTTTGTAAATGACACCATGCAGAAAGGCATCAACTTATATTCTTAAAATAAGTAAATTAATAGAGTCATCCTTGATAATGGTTTCTGTGTTCTCAGTCACTGAAAATGTCATCAGTAAAAACCATTTCTTCCCATTACTAACTTTCCATGTGCAAAAAGAATAATATTTTTGTTATTTTGTCTTGTATAAAATCTGATAAGGTATATCATCTTGATTTCTATGTTTTTTTCTGCCAGTTCTCTTTTAGCATGGTGCAACTACCATGGTAAGCCATTTTTGGCACAGCTAGGGAAGGGGAAGTTAGATGAACAAAGAACAACTCAGAATTTCTATCATATGATATTTTGTTCTTTGGAGATCCTTGTTTGTATTCTTAAGCATCCCTAAGAATTTTCAATTTGGGTATTTCATAACAGTGCTCATTTAACGCTATTTTAAAAACATATTTTTCACTAACTGATGGCCATTTTGTAAGCAATAATTGAACATATTTGGAGACTTTATGTGAAATTTTGGACATGAGTTGGTTGTATACAAGTAGTGCTACTTTTCCTTGAAGTGAAGTGGAAAGAAAAAGGAGGTAGACTTACTCTGTCAAGGTTGAATTTTTGTTGTATGGACCAGATACCCTCAGGTCAAAGTCTGGCAGTGAAACTGATCAGGGGGTGGAAAGTTCAATCCCAACCATCAGTGAAAAAAGAAGGGCATGAAGAAAAAGATAAAACAGATAAAAGATCAACCTTGTCTACATTAGCAGCTTTGAATAGCATCTGTGTGCAGCTCTGATGACACAGCACCTAGTCTTGCTCTTGGTTCTTATTCAGCAACCATGTAAATTTCTTTCTCCTTTTTATTCATTTTTCTTGCCTTAGTGCTGTGTGGTTTCTCTCCCTGTCTCTGTCTCTCTGTGTGTCTCTGTCTCTGCCTCTGACTGCTCTCATGGAACACAGAGGTACAGCCATGATGACCAAAAGAATTTGAACCTTAGTATTGTGTACTATGCTCCTTTGTGAATGTTATTTTAGCTTTAAGAATGATACCAGATATATCATTTTAAATACAAGTTACAAAGTTGAAAAAAGAAAAAGAAAACCACTGAATAACAAATCATTATACTGAAGAAAATCAGTATGGAACTATTTTTGTCCCAATCTAACAAAAGCCATGTATGACAAACCTACAACCAAGATCACAGTAACTGGGGAGAAACTGCAAAGTTGTCTTTAAAATCAGCAAAATTACAAGTGTCCACTCTTATCACTCTGGTGTAATGTTGTATACAAAACATTAGCCAAAGTAATCAGGGAAAGGCCTAAATAAAGTACCTGCTTTTAGGAAACAAAGAAGTGTAACAATTCCCTTTTGTAGTTGTCATGATACTGTACTTTGATAAGGTAGCAGGATATAATAACAATATGAAAAAATCAAATAACATTACAGCATATTTTACAACAACAATGAACCTGTAGATAAAAAATCAAGAGAACAATACCATTCAGTATAATTTCAAATATTACATGTTTAGGAATTAAACTAACCAATAAGTTGGAACATTTATAAATGTTTAAAACGCTGTAGAAGATTTAAGAGGACCTCACAAAATTAAAAAATAAATTAATGTTTCTCCACAGCAAGAAATAATATTCTTAAAATGGACATATGCCAAAACAGATATAAAGATTTAATGCAATAACAAGGAAAATACTAACAGTATTTTTCACATAGCCAGGTAAAAGGAATTATAAAATGTATACAGAACTGGAAGAGACCTAGAATAGAAAAAAAAGAGAAAGAAATCATGGGTAACAAGAACAAATTAAGAGGCATTACAATCCTCGATTCCAAGTTATGTTACAAAGCTGAAATCATAAAAACAACATGATACTGGCACAAAAGTAGACATATAGATCCACAAAACAGAACATAGGAAGATTAAAAAGATAAAACTATGCACACTTACCTATGTAATCTTTGACAACACACACAAAATGGAAATATATTTCTTTAACAATTGGTGGGGCTGGTGGGATGGCTCAGTGGTCTAAAGCACCTACTTAGAACAAGCTTAGCAAAGCACAGGGACCACGGTTCAATCCCCCAGCACCACATGCCAGCCAGCCCCGCCCCCTGGTGGGCTGAGCTGGCCACACACACACACACACACACACGCGCACACACATAAATAAATAAATAAAATTAAAAAAAAAATTGGTGCAGGAAAATCTGGATATCCAAATTCAGGATATTGAATCTATACCTATATCTTCCAGCATGAGCTTAAATAAAATTTAAAAATTAATCAAGTACCTAGATATAATCACAAAAAGAATTGTCTCAAGATAAAATAGGTGAAACTCTTCAAATACAGTGATTGGTAAGGGTGTTTGAGCAAAACTCCAGTTGCACAAGAAATATCATCAGGATGTAATACATATGATTATATCTAATTAAATTACTTCTTCAAAGCAATGAAACACTGAACAAAGAGACAATGTATAGGAAAAAAAATTAGCAGCTACTCCATACGGAGATGACAAATATCTAGAATATGGAAAGAACTCAACATAATTATAACCTTTGAAATAGAAGACACAATCACAAAAGGACAATTGTAGCAAATAGTCACATCACAAAAGAAGTATAATAAATATATGAACCATTCAACACCTTTTTGCCATCCAAACAACAGTGAGACTCCATCTTGCTCAAGAAGAATGGCTATCATCCAGAGATTAAAAAAAAAAAAAAACAACGAATGCTAGTGAAGACATGATGAAAAAAGGAACTCTTCTACATTGTTGGTGTAATGTAAATTAGTACAAGCACAATGGAAACCTGTGTGGAGAGTCTTCGGAAAGATAAGATTAACAATTCTCTTTGACACCACTATGCCATTTCTTGGTATCTTCCTGAAGAAGCTAAAGTTATTATAGTATAGTGATACATACATTCACATGTTTATATCAGCACATGTAGCAAAAGTTCTTGGAAGCAGTGTATATGCCAATCAGCAGAGTAATGGGTAAAGAAAATATGATTAGTGTGCACAATGGAGTATTAGTCTTACAGAAGAATAAACTCAAATTATTTGTAGGAGAGATTTACTAATCACACATCCTTAATTCAGGAAAACACACTCTATATACAGCCACCTCTGCACAACATCACCTATGACTGCATGAGGCTTAGAGGGGGCATCTAGACATAAGCCTTAACACCAAACCACAGCAAAATGGCTTTAATTTTAGGAAATGATATAAAAAGCATCTATTTAATCAAAAATCTTGTGGAACTTAAGAGCATACAGCAGTAATTATAACATTTGGAACATGATGTCTTCATCTCTGGTTCATTTATCTGTTTCATTTTGTTTATTTGAGTACTCATGTATTTTGTACCATTAATTTCATACTTTCTTTATATTTGAAAGAAAAATATTCGCACAATTTTTAAATGAACTATGTCCCAAGGGGAATATA
>NW_004524709.1:448229-451306 GCF_000260255.1 Octodon degus
AAAACTATAATGTGATGATTGGATTTAATTGTAGTATATTAACATATGCTACATTGAAAAAAAAGTAGATGAATTTTAGCTCTAGTGTATTAATGAAAAAATGGAGACTCAAAACACTTTATTCACATATGATCTGTGTAGTTAAAAATATTCTCTTAAGAAAACACCTTTGAAGAATGGACATAAATGTGTAGGACTACACAAAAGGGAGAGTAAGTAAATGATGGATAGGATTCAGAATGACAATCGTGGTCATGAAGAAAATTAAGACAATGTGGCAGATGCACCACAAGACCAGAAAAGTGTCACTTTGGGTAGCATCTCACCATAATACATTGGTAAAATGATCAACTTTTGAAGTACCATAGTTTGCCAAATACACCTAAATGTTACTTTTTTATATTATCAGTTGCTTTTTTCTTTTTCCCTGTGATACTTTTTCACAAAGAAAATTCACTGAGAGATCAATGCCTGTCAGACTTCCATAGAGTCAGTGCAGTGAAGTGTTATAAATACTTTTATGTTATTAAAATCAGAGATGAGAGTCGAAGGGAGTACCAAACATTATTTCTTACTTCCAAACAGTTGTCACTTCTTTTGAAATACAAACAAATGGATCATCTCAATATTTTTGCTCAATGACTCCTTGTTATTCCTTGATTACTTTTGATCACTTCTGTGGACAGTTGATTACTTACGCAGACAGCTCTTCATTCTTTCATTAAACAATGGGAACCACTCCATTCATTGCTTTAGTACTGACTTGAAAAGATGCTGAGCCAGATAAACTTTTAGCTCTAAAATATCCTGCTGCATATCTTCAGCTCTGGTGAGTGAAATCAGTTATTTTCTCTTATCTGAAGAAAGTATAGAAATAATGAGCATACGAAATATAGCAACTTCCAGTCATAAAGGCAAACTAGGAACTGAGCTTTGATCATACTTTCATGGCCCTTCCATATGTTTTTTACCACTTAATAACCACTAAACATTTTAAAATTAATGCCATTACAGTGTTGCTTTGTCTGTAGGTAAAATTTTATTAATAAAAGTTAATAAATTTGCAGTATCTTTCTTTGAAGGGATTTATTCTCAACTGTGCTTCTTATGCATATTTTCTTTTTTTAATGTTTATTGTTTATGGTACTTGATTTATTTTTTATTTATTTATTTTTCCACAATTATATTGAAAAACAAATAGCAATGAGACAGCTTCAAACTAAGTTGGTAGGACAGATTCAACAATCAACACATTACACACATTATTCCTAGTGGTTAATCGCCGGACAAGATGCAGACATGACATCCCATTTACAAACACCATTAGAACCAATTACTCCATTCATCAAGAGAATGCAACTATATATCCATCCCAACCACCTTGAATACACAGATACAAAATAGACATTCATCTGTATCCCTTGTTTTTGTTAAGTTCTGTTATTTGAATATTATAGGTGTGTAAAATCAGCAAAATATTCTAAAAGAGTCTAGTAGCCCATAATAGTATTGGGTCTTCCGCTTGACTGGCAATGTCAGAAATTGTTGAACTGAGTACCCTACAGCTCAACAAAACAGCATGGCTTTACTTATTATATATCATTTTTATACTTTTCTGCTGTATAGTTAAGACTAAGGTAAAGCAAGACCTATGCAGCAAGAGTTGTAGCTTTTGGGTCTGATAAGATCAGGGAAATCCCCTCAGGATTTATTTTGAGTTCCTGTACCTCAGATTGTAGATCCTTTGTCAGTGTCAGCCATGTGGATGAGTCACGGCCATTGCTTGGCCAATGTGCTCTCTGTGAAAGCCTGAGATAATGTTTTCTCTCCATGTGACTCTCCTTAGGCACACTCTACATCATCAATCACTTTCCTCTTTGGCCCCATAATCTTCTTCATCAGAAAATTTGGGACACTGCTGAGTTACATGACGTTACAGTACAAGTTCTCATATGTCCTGAGTCTTAAGTGACCTTGGAAGGCTAGGGTCAAAATGATTGCTCTCCTTGTGGCCCTCTTTTTCTCTAATTTTGGTCTGCAAACTTGAGTTGTTAACCATCCAGAAGACAAGTTTATTGTTATTACCATACAACCTAGGCTGTTAAACTTAACCTCACTATCTGTCTGAGTACAAAAGATCTTAGGCATAACATGGAACAGGTATTTTTCATCAAATATTGCTATGTTCAACTTTAAGTCCTTACAGAATATGATGAAAAAACATTTAAAAATTAGAATATATTTTTAAAAATAGGCATAAAAATTATTTACTTCTTATGTTTACACATAAGTCCAAAAATCTAACCATATACAACCTTGAAGTCGGACATTCCCACAATGTTCCTTTTCCTGTCTTTTGCCTTCATTCACCACGCCAATCTTTTTGAACAATCATTTACCTGAGAGACAGCACAGCAGCAACTGCATGTCATGAAAAGCATACCATATTCAGAAGACGAGAATGACAGGCACTCACAGCATGAAACTACTATTGGAGATTACCATCTCAGTGCAGTTGCTTATTTCACAGGTATGAGTATATATAGTTAGTCAGGGTGAGAATATTTCCAATTATCTGCTAGATTCAAAAATCTTCTGGAGATTCTCAGGTTCAATGCCTTGATCATCTTTTACATATAACTGTATGGCTTGACATTGTCATGTTTCCTAGCTCTTCTCCTTTCACTCCCTTAAGTAGTCCTCGAGATCCTGCTTTCCTTTTACTTGCATTATACCTTTCTATTTGTAGTTCTTCTTCTCAGTACTTATACTAGGGAAAATATATGATATTTACACATATGTGTCTGTTTTCTTTCACTTACTATTATATCTTCAAGTGGCATACACATCAATATAAAGGATTCGAGTTTATCATTCTTAATAGCTGAATAATACTCCATTAGGTAAAAATATCACATCATTTTCAACCATTCTTCAGGTGATGGGCATCATGGTTGTTGCCAAGATTTGGCTATCACAAATTTTGCTGCTATAAACATAGGCACACATATATTCCTATAATATGATGTTTTCAGATGCTCCAGGAAAATTCCCAGTAGAGGAATAGCTTGTTTAAA
>NW_004524709.1:464246-484148 GCF_000260255.1 Octodon degus
TCTGTGTATTCAGGGTGGTTAGGATAGATATGTAGTTGCATTCTCTTGATGAATAGAATGATTTGTTCTAATGGTGTTTGTAAATGGGATCTCGGGTTCGCATCTTGTGCAGCAACTGGCCACTAGGAAGAATATATGCAGTGTGTTATTTGTTGAAACCATACTTCCGATTTGATTTGAAACTGTCTTATTGCTGTTTATCAATAAAATTTTCAAATATAAAAAAAAGCAGGTAAAAAAAAAAAGGATTACATGGCTAATTTTAAGAACTGATATTGAGATTTATTTCTCTAATTGATAAAAATAGGATTAAAGCAAAATACAATCGTTGCCATGACCAGATTTTTTTAAAGTGTATTTAGTACAGGGTCTAGAGGGTCTTACAGGGTCTCACTACTGCCATCGGACACATAACATAATGATTCTCCTGTTTTCAGCCTCCCAAGTGCTGGCATTACCGGCGTGTGCCACCACTCCCAGTCTCAATCACCACCTCAGCATGCCCCAGGGGTGGGGCCTGCATGTCACACCAGAGATCAAACCCCCACTGTTGTGCTCCACTTAAGCAGGCGCTTTAGTCTGCTGAGCTATCTGGCTGGCCCTCCATGACCAGATTTTAAGAATGTTATTTTAAGAGTGTCAGATCTCTAGAGTGTCATTCATTATTTAAACAAAGATGAAAAATTTTAATAACATAATGTACAGTGAATATTTATTTTAAAAATGCAAGAAAGATGCAATTAAATATAACTTAGTCTTGGAGTGTAATTCACAGTTAAAGAACTAATTTTGTATGCCCATAGCCCTGGATTCATAACCCAGTGCTACCCTCCCCCACCAAATTCTTCCCTACTAAATTTATATGAATTATATCATGTCTTCAGAGCATGTAATAATTTGCTTTACAAAAATATTTTAAAAGCAAGATAATATTACTTTTTTTCACTTCTTAAAGTTAATAAATTTTACTGTTTAGAATGTTTTTAGAATCTTGGGATAATGAAAAATATACTCACATAATCCCCAACCTATCCATATTCCCCGCTCCTGCTATTGACAACCTACACCAGAGATGTACTTTTGTTATAATTGCTCACTTAGATTGGCATATAACTGTCACCCAAACCACAGTTTACATTAGGGGTCATTCTTAGCATATGTATGTCTCATGGGTTTTAATAAACATATCAAGATCATCACCAAAGTATAATACTGAATATCTTCCCTGCCCAAAAATTCTTTGTGTTTTGCTTATTCATTTCTACCTCCCCAAACCATAGTAATCAAAGATCTCTTTCACATTTCCACAATTTTGACTTTCCATAATGTCATATAATTGGAACCATAGGGAAAGATTTTCGACAGTAGCTTCTTTTACTTAGGCATAGCCATGTGAATTCTCTTCACACATTTCATCAGATAGCCCTTATCCTTTTGGTGTGTGCTATGACTTGTGTCTATATGTCCCACTCCAAACCCTCATGATGTCATAGATAGAGCATTTCCAGAGGTGGCTGGATCTAGTGTGATGCTGGGATTGATTCATGGTGAAATTCTAGGCTCAAGGACACTAGAATTAAGTGTGAGTACTACCTGATTAAAGTAACCTGGATAAAATAATGGGAACAAAAACAAACTGTAAAGGTCCCCTGCTTGCTTGCTTTTGCTGTCTTCTGCCTGCCAAGAATTAGTTCTATTCTGCAATGTCCTTCTTTCAAGCCACCCTGCCTCAATCCATCCAGTTATGAACTAAGATCTCTACAAAGTGTGAGCTAAATAAATCCAAATTTACATTTGGATGTTGCTATGTTTTCTCAGTAACAACAAAATAAACTAGTAAAGTCATTGGTATGATTGTATCTGGCAATGTGGATCAAGAGCTTTGGAACTGGCTTGTGGGAAGGGAAGAGTTGAGAATGGATTGTGAATGTCAAGTGAAGAAGTAGAGCTGGAGGAAGTGTACTTCTGTCCTTCCTGCTGCCACTCTGGCTCATTGCAGTCACAATGGGCAAGCTCATGAAACTGGGGAAAGTGTTGCTGGTCCGCGCCAGAAGCTACTCTGGATGCAAAGTTGTCATCATGAAGAACATTGATGAGAGCAGCTCCGACCACTCCTACAGTCATGCCCTGGTGGCTGGGATTGACCACTATCCCCACAAAGTGACAGCTGCCATGGGCAAGAAGAAAATCGCCAAGAGGTTGAAGATCAAGTCCTTTGTGAAAGCTTATAATTACAACCACCTCTGCCCACAAGGTACTCTGTGAATATTCCCCTGGACAAAACAGTGGTCAATAAGGACTTCTTTGGAGACTCAGCCCTCAAACACAAGGCCCGGTGGGAGTCAAGGTCAAATCTGAGAAGAGATACAGGACAGGCAAGAATAAGTGGTTCTTCCAGAAGCTTTGGTTTTAGACATTTTTGTTTGTTTGTTTCTATCATTAAAAATTAAAAAAAAAAAAAAAAAAAAGCAGTCAGACTCAGGTTGCTGTGGTTCCATCCCCACAACTCAAGCCAGCCAAACCTGCCCTGAAGACATTCAGAGGAAAAAAAAAAGAAAGGAGAGCTGAACACCAGGCCTAGGGCTGCACTTAATGGGAGATTCTGATCAGAGCTCAGAAGACCAGAATGCTGATAGAAATTTTGCCAATAAAGATCATGCTTAGGAGTTTTCTACTGGGAAGAAGGACTGTATTGGCTTTCAGAACCCAGACCATGTGTGTTATGCCTTGGCAGAAAGTTTGTCTTCATTTTGCTTTTGTTCAGAGAATTTTCCTAAGACTGAGATTAAGGATGGCAGACTAATTAATCTAGCAGAAAAAAATTCAAAGCATTCTAATATTGAGGTAATGCCAAGGATATTGTTGGGGGCCTTTAGCCAGATTTATGTTGAGAATCAAGAGCAAAGAAACCAGAAGTATCAGTTTAAATGTTTTGAATATGGCCAGAAAGGAAGCTCTACTAGAGTTGTAAAGATAGAACAGAAGAAATACTGATTGCTGTGATAGAACAGGAAAATAGAAACAATTGTGTAAGGCCATCTCAAGAAGCAGCAGGACTCCATCTTTTGAAGTCTCAACATTGCAAAAGAGAGAAACTTTGATTTGAATAGAGAGTCCTAGAGTACAGTGATCCCAAATATTGGCAGTAAGGGAAGCTGTTCCTCAGGATCTGATTCATAGGCATCCAACTCCCTACAACTGAAAGAGAAGGAAGCCTGGTTACTACTCCAGCTATCAGCAGACCTTCACTTTATCTGTGTGATTCTGGTTTTAGATGTATGCACAGTGGAAGAGTTGTTGGGTCAGAAGCTTCCACCCAGATTTCAGAAGAGATACTGGGGAGTTCAGATATTGTGCCCTTGTGAGGGCAGTGTGTGATGGTGTGAGTTTGAAGTCAAAAGTACAGTTGAAACCCCAGAAGTTTGAAGAAGTCATGAATGTGGATAGTCTGAGGAAAACTGTAAGGAGGGAGCAGAAGCAGCAAAAGAAAGAAGCCATGAGAGCTAGAGATGCACAGCCAGTCAAGCCCTATGGAGTTCGCATCTTGTCACAGATTGCTTTGGATGATAAACACGTAACTTCAGAATTTATGCCCTGCTGGATTTGAGATATGCTTTGGTCCCATTCCTTTGTGTTCCCCTATTTTTCATTTGGGATGGAGACGTCTATCCTGTGCTATTGAATGTTGAAAGTGTTTAACTTCCTTTTCATTTGGGCAAGGGGTTCCAGCCAAAAATTCGCTTTAAATTTCTGCAGAGACTTTGGTCTTGGACCTTTCCTCTGTGTTGAGAGTATTAGAACTTTGGCAACTCTTAGAGATGGACTTAATACCTTTTCATAAAAGGTATGCATGAGTCATTTGTGGGACAGACAGGGGAAGAATGTTATGGGTTGTGTTGAAGGGTCTCCCAAAAGGCTCATGTCCTCATAAGTGGGGCTTCTTCAGAGGTAGTTAGGTTTAGAGTATGTGCAATGCTGGAATCAAAGGCAATAGGATTATGGGTGTGAGTCATACATGCCTTTAGTAGCCTGGAGAAGATATAACAGATAGAAAGAGCTTTGGTCATTCCTCTGCTCATTTTGCTAGGTTTTGCTGCCATGAACTGCTTCTCTGCAATGCTTGGTGACCATTTACCCTACCTTAGGTCCAGCAAATTCTATACTGAAACCTCAACAAACTATGACCTAAATAAACCTTTCCCCCTTTAATTTTGGGCATTAGGTATTTTGTTCTAGCAATGAAAAAGTAAGACAGAAAACAATTGTAACACAAGAAGTGTTTTCTATGTAAATTAAGCAAGTACAATTGACCCTCTGATAAGGAAAGATTATTATTGTTTGGTTAACTGATCAGTACATTGACCTTTCAGAGGTCAAACTACTCATATAGAAGACACTATGACAAGACTCACTAATAGAGAGGAAATCTTACAACAGATGGTCGCATAAAAAGAGAGATTGTTTAGTGAATAAAATAGGAGTGCCCCATAAATTGGGTTGGAAGTACAGATTGGATGTACTTGCAAACAAAGAATCCTATATTGAAATATGTCTCTTGCCAAAGGATATTTTTATTTTTTTCCTACTGACTAAATTAAAGTTTGTGAAGTGTCAGAAACGTCCTGTGTACTCTTACTCATTGTTCACTAATGGTCCTACGTAGCTATAATGCTAACAAAACTCAATTTGAGGGCCACAGAGATAGCTCAGGGGTCAAAGTGCCTGCCTAGCAAGCTCAAGGACCTGTGTTTGATGTCCGGTACTGCATACTGTGCTGGTCCCACACTTAGCCAGCCACTGAAACTGGGTGTGGTGGCACACTACTGCAATGCCAGGGCTGGGGAGGTTGAAACAGCAGGACCACTATGAGTCCAAGCTGAATAGCAAGACCCTTACCAAATACATAAATTAAAAAAAAAAAAAAACACCTCAATGAGAGTTCCTCAGGATGTTGAAAATGACACAATCCAAACACCCTATCAGATTTCACCATGATTACTTACATTTGCAATTAACTCTCTCTCTCTCTCTCTCTCTCTCTCTCTCTCTCTCTCTCTCTCTGTGTGTGTGTAATACTCTGAATTATTTTTATTTGTAGTTCTTATGGAACTACTTCCACAATCAAGATACCGACCTCTTCATGACCACAATAATCCCTTAAGATAATCTGTCAATGATAAAGAATGTTTGGAGAAAGTATAACAGACTTTGAATTAATTGGTTTCCAACATTATTAAGAATACCTGAGGCATTTAATTTATTTAAAAAATAAGATTTACTTTGTCCCATTGTTTTACAGGTTTGAATGCATGATCATGTAGACACATTGCTTTAAGACCTGTTAAAAGTACTGCCTGGAAATGAGAGGCATATATGGCAAAGCAGAACCTCACTTAATGTCTAGGAAGCAAAAGACAAGAAGAGGTATGCAAGGGTCAAACCACAAGACTTGAAGACTTTCCTGTAAGTTTCCTATCTAAAATTTCCACAACCTCCCCAAAATAACTCCCTTCAGAGCAATTTATGATCCATGGACTTTGGAGTATACTCTGAACATTTACAATTCTTTGGTACTAGCACTTTTTGTTACTTTGAACTAAACTAAATACTGAATACTCTAAACTATATATTGGATTAAAGAATTTTATATGTAAGACTGTATATGATAAATGTAAAAGTTAAGCACAGCTAATTATTATCAGAAAAGTCAATCTCCAGATAATTGTGTTTTGCAGTTTAATTCAAGGAAACATATATGGGTACAAATGGTCACATATTTGAAAGTGTAAATAGAGGAAAACCTCAAGTAGACATTCAGAGTAGTTGTGGCAAAGTTATTGTCATGAGAGATATTCTGATATCATGATTTTGAGTTGTATAAACAACACAGGGAAATAAAAGACTGGATTTTGACACTACAGCAATGTTAGAAAGTCCTAAATCCTCCTTTTGAAGAGAAGAGAGACCGATTCAAAAGCAAATAAATAAATATATTCCTGATATGTCAGAAGTTGTGGTCAGCATTCCTCAGCAATCTACCAGGTCTGAGCAACTGAACACATGATTGTTTCTGGGTTTGTCTAGAGTCCTTAATCTAGGAAAAAATATTCCTGTAATCTTAACTTTAATGAAAAGTAAGACTTCTTATGAAGGTGACAAAAATGAATATCTTTGTTGATCATCTGTTTATTTCTATTATATCTAAAATACACTCTGCATACACTTGATGGTGATGAGTATAATTTTAGTGACAAGGAGATTTTATTGGCAGATGATTTGTTTCATAGAACAAATTGAATAACTCTATCCTTGTTTTTGGGAAACCATGAATAGTAGAGCAGAAATTCAAAATATAGAGTATGGGGCCAGGAAGATGGCTCAATAGAATAAGCCCTTGCCTGGCAAGCACAAGGGCCTGAGTTCAATCCCCCATTCCACAAAAAAAAAAAAAGAAAAGAAAAGAAAAATCCCTTGACAAAATATTGGTTTGACTCATACTAGTTCATATAAATATTATCCAATATATTAAATAAACAAAAATTTGAGTAAAACCAATACTATGGTAAAAAGGTAAGCAAAACAAAGACAACGAATTGAAACTGAAAAAATATATATACTGAAAAAATTAAATTTTTAGTTTTGGTCTGTATAAAGCACCAGTGGAATACCTTTCACAATTATAAATAAGTATTCATGAAAGTTAGCGTAAATTTTTAAAAATAGTTTTAATAAAACATACAGAAGCAAACAGAAAATATAAAAGAAAGAAAATATTCAAATATAAAATATGTTTCCTAGTTGAAAATTATTTGCTTTCAGAATAAAAAGATACATTCTTTTTTTTTTTTTTAAACTGGGGATTGAACTCAGGCCCTTGTGCTTGCCCGGGAAGTGCTTATTCTACTGAGCTATCTCCCCAGCCTGTATACCTTCACTATTAATTAGAACAATAGAAAGAAAGAAAAATTAAAGGCACATCACTTGCTACTCTTCGTGACTAGAAAATGAGAGAAAGAGAACAAAAATAGATATTTTTTGAGATAAAATCTTGTTAAATTATTCACACTGGTCTCAAACTTGTGATCCTCCCATAGTACTGATATTTGCCTATAAATAATATTTTTGTAAGTTCTACAAAACCCAAGATATAAAACAAAAAAATATGAGATCTTCATTTTTAAAAAAGACTATGGATATTTTATTGCCTTTTCTCAAGTTAGTAATGTTATTAGCTACTCTACAGGCAAAAATCCGTCTATACTGATCCTTATGACTCTATAGTTAAGTCAAATTCTAAGAAATTAGTATCCTGACTCCAAAGTTGCAAGAATTATTGAAGGTTTTCATACAAAATGTTTATGTATATCTTCACTGGTATAGTTTTGAGATACTATTTTTCATGCCATTCTAGAAAAACATCATTGAAATAGGCAGTGTCTGGTTACTTTCCTTTGGTTTATTAGTAGTTTTTGAATGCATCTGTTGGACTTCATCTTCTGGACTAGAGGAAACAGACACTTTTTTATGGTGAATCCTATTAAGAGCTGATAACAACTCTGAGAATAATATATAATAGGAAACAAGCACAATGAAATTGTGAAAGTTGGAGAAAAAAGGCAAACTGCTTAGAGTCCTTGGAATTTGAAGAATAATGTGGCAGAGTTCCCTGGTTTTTCTTTTTCTTTTTTCTATTCTACCTCTGTCTCTAGACACTGGGAAACCTGCCATAGATAATCACCAATGGGCCTAAATGAAAACAAAACCACTACCAAGAAATCCTCATTTTTCCCTAGCTAGGATATTTGGGAAGTGGTGGCACCCACACATCAGAGGATGAAGAAACTGCTGCAGCCACAACTGCCACTGTCATCCTCTCTGGAATAGTGCTGACTGAGGACACTGTCAGCGCGATGTCTGATTCCAGTGTCGCCAACACTAATGAAGCAATATCTTTCTTCTTTCTGGTAAAGAGTGGGTGGGAACAGTAGCTGGAGAAAGGGGTTCGTTAAAATGCATGTTCTGTAACAAATCTTAATATATTTTCTATTTCGAATGACTTAACTGAGAGGGGAAACAAAGAGTGTTTCAATATCAATTTTGTTTTGTAGATCTGTTGTTTAGTGAAGAGATTTGAATTTGCAAATGATTAGAAATTTTGCATTTTGGCCAGGATTAGAGAAGAAATAGAAACATCCATAGAGGGAATAAAAGATGCCACTCTGTGGCATTTCTATCCATTGTCATGAGTTCAGGATAAATGAGACAAGAAAAAGAAGGTATTGCTGCCATTATTTCCTTTTACCTCTGTTAAATATGTGAGTTGTGCTATATAAATAACTTTCCCTACTGTGTTCACTTGTTTCCTTTCAATGCCATGAAGCCATGGGGCATTAGACAGCATTCAGGGTCAGCAGCACTTGGGGCACTTTCTTGAATATATTCTTGGATTATTGCATTTCAAGTGAATACAGTAAGCTCAAAAATAGACAAACCATGACCCAGGAAGTAGTATGTGCAAAGCACTACACTTTACAGTCTACTAAATGATTAGCTGAGAAATATTGCAAAAATTGACAATATCAGACCTACTTTCCTAGTCTAATAAATTACTAGTAGATTGCCCTCAGTCTAATGTAACAATCTCAAATGTTCTACCCCTTTCCTTTCCCTTTAACCAACAGACAATGTAGCTGATATTTACATAGAACGAATAATAGATGCAATAAAATACTTGTAGTTGCTCTTTCAAATCACAAAATATGTTCCACTGACAGGAGTGAGTCACTAAGGTGAATTTTTATTTGATGAGACATGGAAGTTTAAAAGGTTGAAAGCTGGTGAATTACATAATCCAGAACTCTGAAATGTAACATTTTGCTTCTTATTTGTTGTCCACTAAGTACTGACAGGATATATATATATATATATATATATATATATATATATATATTACTGTATGATACTTTTCAAACAAAACATTTTAAAATCTAAAGTGAGATACTTATTAAACCACTATTCAAGGATCACAATAATAACAAGAGAGTAAGAAGGCAAACTCTTTAGCAAGAAATAGATCAAGGTGGTTACAGTAATGACAAGTGTACCTGACATCTGTGTTTTTCGAGCTTTAGATCAGACAGTCATCAGACTTGACCTCAAATTCAACTTTTAATACTAAATTTATATGACATTGGAAAGTTCACTAGCTATTTTAAATTCATTTTCTCCCTCATTAAAGTTGCTGTAATAATAACATGTGCTTCACAGTGTGGTCTCAAGGCCACGCATGAGTGTAACACAGTCGACACAGTTGCAGATACACTGCAGATGGTTGGTAAATACTGCTTATGTATTAGGAACCTAAAATTGTAAAATTAGCAGCACCTGGTGTTTAATAAGCACATATATACAGTTCTCTTCAAGGATTACATGTTTAAAGGCTTATCCTTAAGATACATGAGAAGATGAAGTTTGAATCATAATTGAAAATTATGTTTAAACTTTAAAATTTTTACTGAAAGATACATTCTCACCAATCCCTCTCACCAATAACACCTCTTGCTTAAAAAATGTATCCCATCATCACGTTCATCAGTTTTAAGGCAGTTCTGAAGCTCTCTTTTCCATCTCTTTTCTACTGTGGTGCCTCTTTCGTTGTCTGCAGTCAATTCAAAGCATTTGCCTTTCCTTGTCGTTTTGACTTTAGGGGAGTGGCAGAAGCTGAACAGAGCTAGATTCAGTGAATGATGTGGATGAGCACACACCAAAATAATTTCGATGATCCCAGCTTCCCAGTGGATGGTACTTAGCAAGCAGAGACACTCAATTTTTTTAAAATCACAACCCCTGAAAAAGCAGGTATAGAACTGCTTTAGAAAGCAGCAAGAATGACTGGCTAAGTATTTTCAGAGCAAGGGACCCGGTATTATTTGCATGTGATGTTTCCTGAGATTCATATCAACCAGGATACTTATGATACCTGCACGCCGTCTGTTGTATATAGCTTGTCATTTCTAGATCTTTGTCCTTAACAAATTTACTAACCGTAGTACATAATAAGTGAATCATTTGGATTCCTTGAGACGGAGTTCTTGCACGTGTATACTCACTATTATTTTTATAAGATCTTATTTCATTTCATTTTGGAAAGTAAAAACAAACAAAAGCAAGAACAAGTAGCAGAAACAAAGAAACAGAGCAACATGCAACAGTACACTTCTTACAGATTTTCAAATCAAGAATAACAAATTAACAGTGATTGTTCTATTATGTATTTTTATCGTCAAATCACTTGATCAAATTAACAGATACAGCTATGTAAGATTGAGCAAATAACTGAAGATTAACACTTGTTTTCAATAAAACTTATATTTTTATTTTTAAAAAATTAATTTTAAAGAGTATAATAATAATTGACAAGTCATTAGAAATGTTTCACATTTAGAAGAACAAGATGAGAGGTACTTAACCCTGGTTTTTGTATTGCACATTACTCTCCTCGATGTAGTTGCTAAGTTCACAGATATCAGCATACAAGGTTCATTGAAGTAAGAATTTTAAACATTAACTGTTATTTGAAAAAAAACTTATGGAAATTTTTAGTGCAATCATCTCAGTCATATAAATCTATACATATATATATATATATATATATATATATATATTTGCATGATTTTCCCCCTCCTTTTTCTCTATCTGTTCTCCTTTTCCTCATCTTCTTTAATTTTTATGTTCAGTTTCTTCCAATTATACTATATCTATTATACCTTTCAGATTTTATTTATTCTTTCAGATTCTTACACTAGGGAGACAATATGATATTTACAAATGTGTGACTGATTTATTTCACTTGTAAGGATAGCCTTTAGTTGTGTCCACTTACCTATATAGGCCTCATGTTATCTTTTTTCATAGCTGAGTAGTACTCCATTGTATAAAAATATCACATCTTTTTCATCCATTCCTCAGGTGATGGGGAGCTTGGTTGTTTCCAAGATTTAGCTGTGACAATTTGTGCTTCTATGAACATGACTGCACATATAACACTACGGTATGATATCTTATTTCTTAAGTTGTAATCAGAACAAGAACTCTGAAAGTGCAAACTGACTTTTATATTATATAGGTCAACAACTCTAAGCCATCTTAATCATGTCTTTTGAGTTTGTTAACCTGTAATTTGTGGCTGAACTTTTAGTGGAGAGTTGCTAGTGACACATTTTGTAGATATTTTTTTCTGGATCCAGTTTGCTGATCTCTGAACATCTCCAATTAACTTAAAATACTGTAACTAAGACTGGCACAGTGTGATAGAATTACTAGTCACCTTAATTGCCTAAGCAGAAAGCAAAGTAAAATCTTGAGAAATAAAATGTCCAACACAAAGACAATCCTGGGAGGAAATCATTTGCTTATTCTCTCCTTAGTAAGGTAATTTTCAATGCGAGGCCTTTATCCCCTGCTCACAGGTTTCCTGAAACAACAGTAGGAACACACTTTCTTTCAGCTTTTATGACAACCTGACCTATTCGGAGTTTTAATTGTAATTACCTACTGAGAATCCTGAGAGTCATTTTGAAGAGTCACTTTCTCACCATGGTGACAAAAATGCTCAACACCCATAGCTGAAAGAGTTGGCTGGCTCCCAGACAGAAAGAGCATGGTAGGATGGTTCAGCTAATGAAAGCTGTCCACTTTACAGTAGCCAGGAAGTACAGAGAAAAGGGAAGAGCGAGAGCAGGAGAAGCACCATTCCAGGTGACACGCCACTGACCAGAACACCTTCCTAGCAGCACACATTAGTGGACAGGTTCGCTGAAGGGTGTAGCGGCCCATGGACTAACCACTTTCCAAAAGTCCCATCTATGAGCACATGAGAAATTCAGGGACATTCTGGATCTAATCCATAGCAATTAATATGCAGTCAGATGAGTGTCACTTAATACTCCATAATTAATTTTAAAAAAGCACTTCTAAATGTATTTGATATAAGTGTATTACTAAGCTTAATAATCCTTGAATGCTTCATATACATTTAAAATAAGATAAATAGCTAGACAACAATAAAATGAGATGCAGTATTCTACTTAGATAAGATCGTCCTCACATAAGAATATTTTAACAATCTTACAAGTAACATTTTTTCTCTTCTTACTTACTATAAGCTATCACAAAACAAGGTTTTCCACAGCTTCATGCTGTGAGTGTGAGAGGTTAAAAGGGGGGAAGAAGCACTAAATTATTTCAGTGCTATCACTTCTGTTGATTTAGAGAGGATGCTTATTTTCACTTGCAACATTCTGCTCTAAAAAATACAGCTGTTTTTATTGTTGGCTGAGAATGACATCCAGTTCTGCTATTATTTCTTTCTTGGCAATTTGTATTTGTATTCACTATTTTGTTGTTTCTTTGTTGTTTTTAATAATATTAATAATTTTAATTCCCACAATTAAGACTATGTAGTCCGTTTCTCAAGGGAAATTTAGAAAAACTGCAAATCTTATCCGTAATATCTTCCTTGGCTATAACTTTGACAATAAAATTCAGCAAAGATCACTTGCCAGCCAAATGACCTACTCAGAATTGCTGTCATCTTAACATAGTTTACTTACATGCAATGGACCCCAAAATTCATGGGGGTTGGATTCCTGTAGCCTGTGAAAATTGAGAAAAACCATGGATTTCAAATATGTTAGAAGTCTGCCTATAAAAACCTATTTTTATATTTTCAACCATAAAAATGCAGTTCCCCACAATAATTTAATTCAATTTAATTTAATAAAATATCACATTTAATAAAGCCTAGAAAGTGCAGGATATTTTGGCAGCACCTTAGTAATCTTAAGGCTTTGAAAATAACAAAACCAAGACCACTGGAGAGGGCTCCATGAGGTACAACAACCTCTTATAATGTGCAGGAATGCTGTGCATCTCCAAAGATTAATTGCAGAGGATATTTGTGGTTTCCAGAAAGTCACAGGATGGAATTCTACAGTCAATTACTAGATTCTAAGGGAAAATCCATGAAAGTCTGAGGCTGTGAGCTCTGAATGTAGCTCCGTGGGAGTATCCTGTATTCACTTCCTCTAAATGACAGACTGCTGTATATGAGCTTTTCCATGCATCACCAACCACATTCAAAGCCTTTATACATCTATTTCCTAGCATCAAGGGCCTATCATGTGACAAGTGGAGACACAATGGGTTACCATTCCCTCAAAGAAGCAGATTTAATGATACTGTGATAAGAAACAACTGTAACAGGAAGCAGATAAACCAGGACAATTTCAATGAAAAATTTATTTATTTTAAAGTTGTATGTTCTAAAAATAATAGATCAAAATATGTTATATGGCATTATTTACATTTGATAGTAGAAATAATTTATCATATTAATATATTTTATCATTGCTACAAAGAAGTGCCCATCATTTCCTGTTTTATATATATTATCACTATATCTAAAAGTTTATATGTGTATTGAAACCAAGCATTAACCTTAATAATTAATGCCAGTTAACTTCCACCAGTTAGTGAAACAAGACACCATTCTGTATTCAAAGACTACTGGCCTAACTGACCTGGAATACACCAGCTCTGACTATGATCGCATCACTTGACTCTCTACAAACCTTTACTGATAAGTAAATTCATACAGAATATTTTTTAAAAAGCATCTTTGTAGAATTATTATATGGGGCAAAATAAATAGGGGCAGAGGAAAGTTGAAATATATATATATTTGTTAACATAAAAGTCTATCTTCTTCAATCCATATTCATTTCTCTGATGGTAAAGATGTATTCTGTTTTATTGACCACTCTAGCCTTATTTCTCAAAATAGCACCTCATATTCAGTAAGGGTTCAGTCATTACTACCAGTGAAAGACACCAACATTAAAATCACATCCTCTGATATCATTCATAGCATTCTTAACTGGCTAGAGAAAAAAAAAATCAGAAGACTGGGTGGGAAAAATATGTTTGTAGGGAAATCATGAAATAAATTAAGATTTTATTCTCCTCAGAAACAAAAAATGTCACAACACAGTAGGAGGCAGTACTTCCAAGGATGTGAAGGCAAAAAAATAATAATAATAATAAAAACTCATCCAGAAGCACTATCCAGGAAAAGATATTTTTATTCTTTTATTGTCATTATTTTTTATGTATTTGGTACAGGGTCTCACTGTGCAGCTCAGACTCCTAGTGACCCTCTTGCTTTCAGCCTCCCCAGAGCTGGGATCACAGGTGTGCGCCACCTCGCCCCAGACTTTGGCCTGCTGAGTGCACCCAGGCGTGGGGACGGCGTGGCATGTGGTGCCAACATTGAACCACAGTCCCTGTGCTTGCCTAAACTTATCTAAGCAGGCACTTTAGTCCACTGAGTTATCTCACAGGCTCCAGGAAAAGACATTTTTTAAATCAAATAAATTACAGGGTTTTTTTTTTAAATTTTTTGTATTTAGTACAAGGTTTCACTACACATATTGGACTTAGAGTGATCCTCCTGTCTGCACCCTTCCAAGCACTGAGATTACAGAGGTACATCACTACGCCCAGTCTCACTCATCGTCTCAGCGTGCCTCGAGGGTGGTGCCAGCACAGCACACCAGGGATTGAACCCCTGTCCCCAAGTCTGCCTAAGCAGGTGATTTAATCCACTGAGCTATCTGGCTGATCATTTTTTAATCAACTTCTCTTTTACTCTAAAAAGTAAATGTACAGAAAAATAAGAAGACATCTCATTTGCTCCTATTATAAACACTTCATATATAATATGCATTATATATGTATGTATGTATATAAAAACAATATCTATGCAGGATTATGGAAATCCATGTATTACTGAGATTTCCTTAGTTTTCAGTGCATCTCCTTTTCCTGGTCTAAGAGCCTAAACTACATATCAAATTATTTAATAGCCATTTCTTCTTAAGAATCATATTTTCTGATATGAGAATTTGCCAGAATTTTCTTATTTTTCATGGCCTTGACAATTTTGAGCAGTTCTAATCAAGTATTTTGTAGGATGTACCTTTCCTGTAACTGTTTTGATGAGTCTTTCTCATGCTTAGATTGCTTTCAGTCTAGAGAGTCCTGTGATTTGAGTCTTTAGTTTGAAACCCATTTGTTGGTGACTTTGTCTCCAGGCTGAGCCTATTCTTCAGAAAGTGGTGGAACCTTTAAGAGACAGGGCCTACTGACAGAGAGCTAGGACAACTCAGCATGGCCTAGAAGGACATATTGGAACCCCAGTCCCCTCCTGACCCTTTTTGACTTCTTGGATGCCATGTGTTGGGTAGCCTTTCCCACCATGCACTCTTGCCAGTGATGTGTTTTTTGCCATAGGCCCAGAAGAAATGTGGCTGACTGTTCACAGATGAAAACCTTAAAATCTGGAAACTAAAATAAATATTTTAGGGTTGGCAGTATAGCTCAGCGGACTAAGCACTTGCTTAGGTAAGCGCATGGGCCAGGTTCAATCCCTGTCACCGCACACCGCTCCAGCCCCAACCCCGGGAGCGCTGAGCTGGTGATGGAGTCTGGGCGTGGTGGTGCATGCCTGTAATCTCAGCACTAGGGAGGCAGAAATCAGGAGGATCACAAGCAGTCCAAGCTGTGTAGTGAGACTCTGCCTCCCTCAAAAAAACCAAAAAACAAAAAACCAGAAACCCTCAAAATCAAGTTTTCTCTTTCTTAACTTGTTATCTCTGGTATTTGTTTCAGTAACAGAAAGATAACTAACTCAGGAAAAAAAAGAATATAATGTAAAAGTTCCTTTTATTCTATGATATTTATATCATATTTATATTCCCTATGATTGCAAATGACCTAAATCCTACAGTTAAGGTAGTTTCTATTTGGATGTTAATTCCACCTTACATCCTGTCTTCTTAAGAAGGAATTCAATATGTCCAGCTCAAACTAATGGAGTAATGGTCATCCTTGTTAGTGGAATGTGTCTACATAAATTATTTACAATTCTGATGCATGGAAGAATTGCATCTTCTTTTCCATTTATTTATGTCTTTATTTACTGTATGACCATGAACTTTTGGATATTAATTTTCAACTTTGCATTCTGATGCAATACTACATTTGTTGGTCGAATTGTTTCAGCTTTGGTCATTGAGAGCTACTCATTGATGTTAAATAACTTCTTATCTTTTTAAAATAGCCTCATCAGTATCAGTTTTTTAAATTTCTTTGTGGGTAGTGGAACTTCATGGAACTGTAAGAGTCTCCATTCACAACTGTACATTTCCTGTTTGAGCTGTAGAATAGGCTGTGCTCCCAAAATTCCTAATTCTTTTCTTTGTTTCCTTTTTTTCTTCAGAAAACAGTACATGATGTTCAAGTTTGTATTCAGGATGTTCTTTTGTTTCCTATACTGTCTCAGCTGACAGGAGACATAGTATGCATGCTAACCTGTGTATATGCACATATCTAAAAATATTTTGTGTAACTATCATTTTCTATATGAAGCTATGCTTGAGCTGGTGCTGATGCTGCCAACTTACATGGATCTTTCCGAACTTCCCTGACTTATTTGAAGCAACTCTTCTTAAAATAGTAAATAGTCTGACGTCTATCATCTCCCACCTACTTCACTGGTTCTGGTCAAGATGTAAAGCAGTGTTAGAATTAATAATTATATTATTGAAAACTATCATCTCAAATATAATTATATATTAACTTTTGTCATTGGCTTTATAGACTTAACTCATTCATTAATTGACTCATTTTTCTCACTCCCTTCTGAGAGGAATCTCATCTCTTAGTAATAGTTAAATGTTCTTCTCCCAATCTGTACTCCTTTCTGATTGCCTCCGTAAATTTCATCATTTACAAATTTGGATACTTTGTTTCACTTTTCTGCCATAATGATCTATGGGTAATGGTCTATGGGATACTTGAGCTCAATACACCAGTTATGGTTTATTTATCCACAGTTGAATTATGAGAAATATGTTTACTTCCCTAAAATGTTCCTGTGGTCTTCTGTTTTCCCTCTGTCCCAGTGAACCCCTAGAAACTGCTGACACTCATATTGTCTCTCAATAAACCTTAGAGTATGATAAAATAAAACCTTACAGTGTGAAGACTTTTCCACACTATTTTTAACAATTTGTGTTTGAGGTTCATCAATGTAGTTTTATGGCTTTATAGCTCAATATGTATTACTAAATAATATTCCATTGTAAGGTTATATCACAGTATGTTTACCTACTAACTATGTGCACAGTGTCTTGGCTACTTCTAGGTATAGTTGCCATGAGAAGAGCTGCTATAGTTATGCAGAGATTCTTGACACAAGCAATCACTGTCTTCACTAGTATATAGGAAGGCAACCATGTGGGCTACGTAAGTCATGCCCTACCTCTTTCACAGCAGTTGTATTGTCTTTTATTCCTAGTAGCAGTGAATCAGATCCTCTGCTTTTCATCTTTTCCATATTGCAAATTAACGCCAAAAACCACTACACACCTATCAGGATGGAAACAGTCCAAGTGGAATGGTGTACACTATTGAGCATCTTTCTTATGTTTATTACTTTCCATGTGTCTTTGTTGAGGTATCTGTTTAGATCTCTTATTCATGTTTAGATTATTTATTTTTATTTATTTCTTTTTGTGTATTTGAGACAGAAGTCTTTCATCAGATACATGTTCTGCAAATATTTTCTCTCCTGTGGTATATTTTTCCATTCTCATAACAGTGTTTCCCACAATACAGATTTCTAACAAAAATTTATGGCATCCTACTTCCAAATTTGCTATTTTTAAGAACACATAAATTTTATAATGTTTTTAATTCTTTGACAACCATTGAAGACTTTAACTATAAAATGTAAACTTCATAATAACTCTTCTGATAATTCTTCTTTTTGGCTCTTTAGAAATTAATGTTTAGGGCCAGGGAGACAGCTCAGTAGAATAAGCATTTACCTGGTAAGAACAGGGTCTTGAGTTCAAGCCCTGGCACCACAAAAATAAATAAATAAATAAATAAATAAATAAATAAATAAATAAATAAAATTAAATGAAAAGTACCTGGGACGAGTTCATGTATTTTTTTAAGAAAATGAAATTAATGTTTGACATTTAACTATTTGAATAAATGACTTTGGCTTCAATATCTCCAACTATTAAAATATCTTCAAAAAACTGTTTTAAAATAGAACTTTACTGTTCATTTATTATATATTAAAAGTACCCTTAATTTTCACCATGCATTAGAAGTTTATTTAAAGAAATAGTCTGTTATACTGTATGCTTAAACTAAGATAAAATAGCATATGGCTGGAAAAATTAATCTTTTCAATTGAAAATATTTTCTTTAATGAACTATCACTTCTAAGATATAATTCCTTAGTTGTCAATAAAAGTCCAAAGAGATATATATCTGATGTATATAACTATGTGTGCATTTTAAACAGAGGAAAATGTAGAAAATGTCATGGGAGAGGCACACTCAAAAAAATTGCTATAAATAACAGACTAATTAACATTCCCAAGAAATGTTACAAGATATCTTAATAAAATTTTCACAGATACAGACATTTAAGACATCTGTGGAATCTCTTTGAGGGAAAAATTGAGTAATTTCATAAATCAGACAAATGAATCTATGATGTGCATATTAGCTTAATGAATTTCTTCTGGTTATATGTCAGTGTTAATGGCAACTAAATATACAGCAACTTTTAGTTTATAAAATGAAAATTAACAAAAGTGGTATAAGTCAAAAAGCTTAATGGAGCAGTTCATGTTTTAAAATAGTTACAAAAGTAAGCCAAGCGTGGTGGCACATGCCTGTAGCCCCAGCACCTGGAAGCCTGAGGCAGGAGAACTCAAGGTTATCCTGGGCCACAAAGTAAGTCCAAGACTGGCCTAAATCCACAATGAAACTTTTTCACAAAAAAAGGCAAAACAAAGTAATGGTAAAAGAAATAGGTGGAACAATAATGGTGTGGAGTAGTTTTACTCACAGGTTTTACATAAAATGAACAATAAACACAAAACACATTAAACTTAATTTAGTTCATTTTCAAAACATATTTCATCTTATTTTACATAACTGAAACCTAAATACTACCTATACTCTTCATAATTGTATTTGAACTCCTAAGTCATTTTTATAACACAAAATTTAGAGACTTCTATTGTACTCTCAGAAAGATATAAAAGAATTAATATAATAGGTCATTGAATTAAGAGACGAATTTTACTGTATCATTCATTTATTTATTTATTTTTGGCACTGGGGATCAAACTCAGGACTTTGTGCTTGCCAGGCAGATACCTATGCCATGGAGCTATGTCCCCAGCTGCAAGTGGCTAATTTTAATCAATAGCCAATCTTCTATTAATCCAGTATGATAACATGCAAAATGTTTATGTTATGGAGGAAGGCAGGATTATAAATACAGGTCAACAGCATGATTTACCCTGTATAATATTTTTACAAAAATATTTCATTTGGACTGGGGAGATAGCTCAGTAGACTAAGAGCTTGCCTGGCAAACTCAAGGGCCTGAGTTCAATCCCCAGTTCTGAAAAAAAAAAATCATTTGTAATTGTTTTAAGGACAAATGAGACAAATATTTATGACGTTTATATACCATGTTCCACTTTAAACAGCTATGCGAATAAGATATAATTAATGCACTTTTGTTTCACTAAATTGAAAAGAATTTTCAACTATATTATTATCAATGAGTACATTGTCAAAACATTGGCATATATCAGCTAGTGAAATAGTCCCCAGTACCAATCTGAAAGTGATTTAGGAGACTTCAGTTTAATTTCTACATCTTTAGGTATAAACAAAAGATACACTGTTTTTTTCTTCTCAGGAAAACATCTTTTTTACAATTTATAGATTAAATATAAAGTT
>NW_004524709.1:500844-507118 GCF_000260255.1 Octodon degus
TGTGATTTCCAATTTTTTCTGTGTTAGTATCCTCTGCACTTGTTACATGTGGGCTTGGGTTCTGAGGTTGCATTTTGTTCCTTCTTGTCATTTTGTGTAGCACTGTCTTCTGCCCTTTGTTGTAGATCTTTGCTGTAGTTATAACGTTCGCACATACTGAAGCTCAGGTGTAGCTCTACAAATTTTGGAGTTATCCAGCTGCGTCTGGCTTAGCTCTGGCTGCTGTGCTCATCTCCTTCCCGCTGCTGCCCTTGAGGGTGAATATGTTGTGCTCCTGTGGCGAGATGTTCTGCTCCTGGACTAGCTGGTTGTATCTATCCTCTATACTCTCTGCAGTGACTGCAGCTGCAGTGTTACATCTCAGGCATGTATGCCAGGCCTGAGCTGTGCCTGGAGGGGGCAAGTTGAAGTAGGGGGAAGAGGAAGCTCTCCCACACACTCACTGGACCTTGGCTAAGACGGGGTTTAGGTGTTCCTGGAACACCGCAAAATTCCTACTTGGCAGGCGGCGTGGGGAGTTACTACGGAGTGGTTGTGGGCGGCACAAGGAGGTGGGCGAGGGTCCGGCCCACGCTGCACCTGGACTGGGACTGGTCCCGCCGGTGCAGGGTAGAAGGGAGCTCTCCACACACTCACCATACCTGGGCTAGGACTGGCTGGAAGTATTCTTAAGAGATGGAATGTTTAAGAAGTAGGACTTTTAGAGGAAGTTAGGTGCTTATGAGTCACATTATTTAAAATCTTGCATGCTTCTGGACATTTCTTTTCATTACCAGCCATGTAGAGAATGGTTTGTTTCTCCACACATGCCTTGACATAATGTCCTACCTCACACAGGCCTCATAACAGTGTATGTGCTCAATCATAGACTGAAATTTCTGAAGTTGTCAGTCAGAATGAAACTTCTTTATTATCTTAGTATCTTGGCCATTTGATATAGTTACAGAAAGTTGACTAACTCAGTGTTCTATTTTATTTTCAACACTGTTTCAATGCTATGGATAAGAAATACCCCATAACTAAGCTAGACCAATGTTATGTTCCTGGCTCAGTGTAGGTAGTTGACCAGCAAGTAATTTAATCTAGAGATTTATCAATGGAAGAATTATGATTCAGCCAGGCACATAAAAGAGATACCTCAAAGGCTTAAGAACTGGCTTCAATTTTAAATTCATTACTTAATCTACACAAAGAAAATCTTTCAGAACTGAGATAAACAAAATTTCTGCCCAAATTATTGAGTAACTAGTAAAATTTAGACTTATAATAGGCACTTATGTATAATTACTAAACGTGGTGGGTAATGGTGGTATATATTTGTAATCTAAGTACCTAAAATACCAAGGTAGAAAGACTTCATGTTTAAGCTTAACCTGGACAAACAAGTTAGATAGATATTGACTCATTTTTAAAAAAAAAAACTGTCCTAGGTAATATAGTTCAGTGGAAAGTTGTGGGTTTAATTCTCAGCATTGGAAAAATAAGACTATAAAATAAAAATTCAAAGAAACTTAGCAGAAATACTAACAACTACGTAACTAAATGAAACAAAGTTTAGAGTTTAAACTCATGTACTAAAAGGAAAAAAGACTTCAATAATCTTAGGTTTTATAAAGATTCACAGCCTTCAGAATTACTATGAAATGTTCACTTACTATAATGCTCATTTTCTTGGTCCGAAGGTACTAGAGATGCAAAGAAAGAGTTGCAATTGACTCATCATCGGTGAGTAAAGAGTAGCTTTGACTGAAGGCCAAGGGAGGAGGAAAGCAAGTGTAAATATAGTCTGGGCAACTCAATGAGTCATGGAGAACCTGCCCTATAATAAAGACAAATGAAGGGCTGGGGATGCAGCTCAGAAGAAAAGCCCTGGGTTCCATACCTAGTACTGAAAAGTGAAGTTGAATTAAATGAATCCAGATACAGTATTGGATTTTGCTAATTAATACTTAAGCGTAGCTATTATATTAATGTTAAAGAAATAAAAGGATATACTTCTCAGTATGCAAATGATAATTACAAAGTGTTTGAAATTCTAGAGGTGTGTAACTTATTAATTTTTAATGATATAATTAGCTTAAGAAACTTGAAATAAGTCAGATCTGCATGTGTAAGCATCATATTTTCTCCCTAGTGTAAGAATGGGAAAGAGTAAATAAAATTTGAAAGTTATGATAGATACTGTGAAAGGGAAATGATCTGTTCAAAGGAAAAGAACAACTGGGATGAGGAAAAAAAGAAAAGAAAAAAAAGGGAAAGATATATTTATGTCTACACAGAATAGCTTGGATAATTGTGGTCCTTTTTTCTGTTGGTCTTTCTGTTGAAAGGAGCAGTTAATACATAATTTTTTTCTGTCTCCTTTTTAATCTTGTGTAACTTTTTTGACCAATTTACATGATTACATTTACTAATTTGAACTAATTGGAAGGCATTGATATGTAATATAACAACCATTGTTGAATTCCTATTATTTTGTTTAAGTGAAATTGTGCTTTATTTCTTATCTTTTTACTGTTTTTGTATTTTCTTAAAAATAAAAAATGAAAGTATCGCAATAAAGCAATAAAAAATGGAATAGTAGAAAAAAGATTTAATGAAATGTAAAATAAATTAATAGGAAACATGTAACCCCAAGAACAGAAACAACATTGAAAACAAAGAATACCTCAAATATCAGTGTAATAAAGGCAAATTGCTCAGAATATTTGCAGTGGGAATTCCATAAAGAACGGAAAAATAAAACCATAAAATACTTCAGAAAACAATGATTAAAACCTACAAAACTTATGAAAAACTTTCATAACATCAGGATGCTCCCCTAAGTTCAAATAGGATAAACAGAAAGAAAAGCTACATCATACTCAATCTGATCAATGTCAAGAAAAATACAATCTTGGAACAAGCAAGATTTTCTTCATTAGAAATAATGTAGAAAAACATTTCAGTAGGATATTTTAAAAGTTGAAAGAAAAAAATCATACTTGATATCCAGGAACCATAAATCCTGTAAAATTACCTTTCAAACATAAAACTCAATTAAAGACTTACCAATACATGAAACACACAATGCATTTTTAACAAATCTGTATTACAGGATACACCAAAGTCACGCTTCAGGCCACAGAGACCTAATCTCCACTTGGTAACACAGATTTACAACACATAAGAATCTATAAATATTGGATATGAAAAATAGTAATGACTGTGCATGCACATTGTAACTTCTTCATGTTTTTAAATCATATGACAGTTCAAAACAAAACTATAAGACTTCCTTACTGAATTTATAATATAAATATGTGACAAATAGGACAGTAATAGTGCGAAGCAGTAGAAGTAGCTCTAATGTTGCCAAGTATATTGAAGCACCTTGTGGTGACTTGAAAGTACATATTTTCATCCCAGAAATAACCATAAAAAATAAAACTAAAAACAAACTGAGGCATTAAATGGACATGACATTGTGCTTAGCACAATAGAAAGCATGAATAAAATAAAACCAGGTACCAGAAATTAAGGATACTTATAAAAAATGGAGAATATACATATTAAAACAAAGACATGTTGAAAAATAGAGCATATGAATGATTACCTTAAACATGGATAGATTTACTACTGCAAACAGAAAACTCAAGTTTGGAGAATTTAATGAAAAATAAGATCCAGGCCCAGCCTGATAGCTCAGGGGACTAAAGTGCCTACTTTGGCAGAGCGCAGGGGCCTGAGTTCAGTCCCCGATGTGATGTGCCATGCCCGCCCCATCCCGAAGGCTGCCTGAGAGGGCGGGCAATTGAGACTGGGTGTGGTGGCACACGCCTATAATCCTCAGTGGAAAGCTGAAAATGAGAGAAACACTACAAGTCTGATTTGTGTAGTGAGACCCTGTAGATGCTGTAGACCCTGTCCTAAATAGGAGGAAAAAAGAAGAAAAAAAAGGATCCAACCATTTGCTGATTTTAAACCGGTATGTTTTATATAAATGTGTCAGTACATGAAAGTAGACAAATAACAAAAATATGACTTGCAGACAGTAATTATCAAGATCTTCAGAAACCATAGCAGTGTTAGTCATCAAAACATGAACAAAACTACCAATATATATTTCTGTATGACAAAGGAATGAAATACAAAAGGCAGTCTAAAATTATGCATGAAATGTATATGAATGTTTACAAGAGTTTCTCAGAACACCCAAAGCAGAAACATATAGAATGGATGGGAAAGGTCACCTTTAATCCTGAATGAAAATCAATGACTTGTAATTCTTTGTTCAGAACAATTTCTGGTTCAAGGAAAATTGAAGACACTTTTCAGTGAAAGAAATTAAGAGAATTCTTTGCTAGAAAACTTGCAGTAAAAAAAAATTGTTAAAGAAATTTCTTCAGGGAAGCCAGGGAGATGGCTCAGTGGAATAAGTGCTTCCCTGGCAAGCGTAAGGGCCTGAGTTCAATCCCTGGTTCTGCAAAAAAAAAAAAAGAAAGAAAGAAAGAAACAAAGAAAGAAAGAAACAAAGAAAGAAACAAAGAAAGAAAGAAAAGTGAGCCTGGGAGATGGCTCAGTGGAATAAGCGCTTCCCTGGCAAGCGCAAGCACCTGAGTTCGATCCCCGGTTCCAATTAAAAAAAAAAAAAAAAGGAATTTCTTCAGAATGAAGAAAAAGGAAAGAAAATAAAAATTCTTATCTTTGAGAACCAATGAAGAAAGTTAGAAGTGGCAAAATCTTAATGCATATACTACATGTCATGTGTTCATATGTCTATTTGTGTATGCATGTCTATGTTTGCATATATACATGATATATATGTGTTTTTCTTAAATTCTATAATATACAAATTATTGTTTAAGGCATAAATTTAACAATGTAATTTGAGATTTATAATACATAAGAAAAATGTATGTTAAAGTAGTAGATGTTAATAAATGAACACTAAAATTAAACAGATTTAATATCTAAGTGAAGAATTATAATTGCAAAGTTAAAGATACAACATTAAACACAAAAGCAATCATTAAATATATACTGGAATGGCAGAAAAAGAATATATAATTCAAAATATATTTTAAGAACATTGAAATAATCTAAAAAGAAATTTGAAAAAAGAGAACAACAAAACAAATCAGAGAAATAGATAAAAGAAAGAACAGGAAGAAAATGACAGCAAATATATCAAGTTTCATTAAATATTAATATATGAAAAATTCCAATTAAAAGTCAAAATTTGTTGAAATGTAATATATAAGCAAGACCAAACCTATTATTTTCTATGATGAAATCTAAGCATTAAGAAACACTGAAAGAACATAATTTCATTCAAATAGTATACTTCAGATTTGAATGGTTATATGAATATCATGTTTACAAGGCATTCAGAGAAGAAGAACTGTCATAAATAAAGTGGAAAATTTTTAGTGATAAACTAACAGGATATGTGTAATAATTCTGAAGAGATGTAAAATTAGTATTAGGAACTCAAATGTGAGAATAAATATTGAGGATATTAGCACAAGATGCAAAATATGGTACTTTAGCAACACTCTGGAAAATTAATTAAAAATGATCAAATATAATCAGTAAGATAGAGTTTCTCTAAATTACATGGTCACTTATCCTTATATAAATAATATTTAAAAAACACTACATTCAGTAACTTCTGTATATAATGTATTCAAGCATGAAATTTAATTTTAGAAAGAGACCATAAAACTGAGCTATAAACCAAGTCTTAAAAATCTTAAAACACTGCAATATACAAGGAAATATAGAGAAATTAAGCCACAAATTTTTATATAATTTATGGATGAGAATTAGAAAAACATTAGTATGTATTGTACACTTAATTATAAAATAATACTTAAATATGATGAAATGATAAGTTAGACGAAAGATTTATGTGCTCTACAAATTAGGGAAATGATAGACTTAGACATAAAAGATAAAATGATAAGTGTTTTAGAATAAAAGACATTTTGTATGTCATAGAAACTAACAATTATAGAAGAGAAATTGAATTATAAAATAGCAAATCAAAAATACTTCTTGTCTTCAAAGTTAGTAATAGAGAAATTACAAATTAGCAAAAAATATTGGTTAAAAAATTGCCAAAGGATAGACATCCATGCTATATAAATTTCTCCTCTAAGTAAAGAATAAGAAAATGACAGACCAATCAAAATGAGGGTAAAGGGGCTGGTGAGATGGCTCAGTGGTCTAAAGCACCTACTTAGAACAAGCTAAGCTAAGCAAAGCACAGGGACCGCGGTTCAATCCCCCA
>NW_004524709.1:507428-509719 GCF_000260255.1 Octodon degus
TAAAATTCAGAAAGACTTAGCAAGTATGTAACGCAAAAAGAATTTTCTTATATTGTTGTCTTAGTTACTTTTTACTGGTTGCAGGGACAAATACCCAACACTCAAAATGAAGGAAGGCAATGTTTATTTAGCTCACAGTTTGTGGAGGTTTCAGTTTATATATACTCTGCTGGCTCCAATGCAAAGAACAGCAGTTCATGGCAGCAGAAACAATGAAGAGCAGAAGAGGAGCAGCAGCTGCAGCATCCATCAAGCCCCTCTCTTCCTTCTATGCTGACTGAGAAGACCAGTGTTCACGGTGAAGATCAGAGCTCCTCCAAAGACTGGGACTTCTCCAAGGAAGCAGGGGAGAGCAGGGCTGGGCCCCCACACCATGAACTGGGGGAGCTGAGTCAGCCAACCTGGCACCATGTATCAACTAACAAAATTGTTAAAAGGAATATAAAATTGTATGATCATTTTGAATTGAGTTCTGCCAGTTCACCAATCAACACATTACTCTCATTGGGTATCAGTCACTCCAGTTCTAGGTTTTTACCCAGAAATGATGAAACACTTGTCCATAAGTAGATTCATTTTTAAAATTTATGTCAATTGTTGTTATAATGGGCAAAATATGGTAATGCGAGGACAGATAGTATATCATATTTATATTTGTAAAATGTATTGATATGCAGGTATATAAAATAACAAACAGTTCGCATCTCAAAGAATTTAAAATCACATACTGTATAATTATATTTATACAAAATCATAATTGGCAGAGCAAAATTTAAACAAAAAATGGAACTCTAGTTCTTTTTAAAAATTTACACATAAGATAGACTCAAAGATAGTACAAGAGACCTTTTTATAGTTACAATAATCTATTTCTTGTCTGTGTGTGTGTGTGTATGTGTGTGTGTGTGTGTGTGTGTGTGTGTGTGTGTGTCTGTGTGCGTATTTGGTACAGAGTCTCACTACACAGCTTGGATTCACAGTGATCCTCCTGTTTTCAGTCTCCCCAGCACTGGGATTACAGGCATGCGCCACCACACCCAGACCCAGTAGCATTCTCAATGCTCAGGGGACACAGCCAGGGTGGCATGTGGGACAAGGGATAAAACCAAATAATGTATTTATTTTCTTTTGTTCTTCTCTTTTCTTTTTCTTTTTCTTTTCTTTTCTTTTTTTTTTTTTTGTATTTTAGGGAAGGGTCTACAGGATTGAATCCATGACCTCTGCACCTGCTTGCAGGCACTTTAATCCGATGAGCTACTTGGCCTGCTCCAAAAAATGTGTTTGTTGATGAAGATTTGAGTATTCAAGTGTATACATTTTCAAAGCTCATTGAATACATTAAGACTGATGCATTTAATTATATGCAAATTTTATGCTAAAAGAAAAGCTAGAAAATAGTATTGTCTAGTTAATGATATTCATGCTTCAGTATTTAACAGAATGATCATAGTAGTCTGAATTTTGTATTGAAATCTCACCATAAATGATGGATTGATGTGTTGATAAAATGAGAAGTGATTCTACGTAAGATAAAGTAATGTATAATATGTTAGTGGTAAAGCAATTGAAATATGTATGGATGTTCATAGCAATCTTCAGTCAAAATATTTGCTGATTACTTACAAAAATTTAGGTAAAATGTTGCACGATTGAAAGATTTCCATTTAATGTAAAGTTGCACATATTCTAATAATCAAGATGCCCTGCCCAATTGGCCAAGCAATGGCCATGACTCATCCACATGGCTGACACTGACAAAGGATCTACAAACTGTGGTACAGGGTTTTAGGATAAATCCTGAGGGGATTTCACTGACCTTCTCAGACCAAAAAGCTACAACTCTTGGTGCATAGGTCTTGCTTTATCTTGGTCTTAACCATCCAGCAGGAAAGTATAAAAATGAAATATAAAAAGTAAAGCCATATTAATATGCTGAGCTGTAAAAGGCTCAAGCCAAAAGCTCTGACACTGCCAGTCCTACAGATAACCCACTACTATCATGGACTACTGAACTATCTTGCTGAATTCACCTACCTACAATATTTAAATGACAGTGGAATACCCATCTCTGACAAAACTAAACAAAAAAGAGGATACAAAGGAAGGACCATTTTGTATCTACATATGCAAAATAGGATAGATATACAACTACTTTCTTTTAATTCGATGGGAAGAAAGATTTGTACTAATAGTGTTTGGACAGGATATCATGTCTGCATCTTGTACTATGAATAACCAGTAAGAAGACAACAATATGCAATGTTTGAATTACTGAAACTGTCCTACTAATC
>NW_004524709.1:509970-510848 GCF_000260255.1 Octodon degus
AAGAGGGTCTCACCCATGTCGCACCTGGGTGGGACCAGTGGGTCCCGCCAGCATAGGGTAGCCAGAAGCTCTCCCACACACTCACCGGGCTTGAGCTAGGACTCAGTCTGGGGATTCTGGAATGAGGCAGAAATTCCTACTCTCTGTTCGGGTTGGGGGAGGTGCTGTGGAGTGGTCTGGGGCATCCCAAGGGTGTAGTATAGGGTCTCACCCACGTTCCCCCTGGGCTGGGACCAGTAGGTCCTGCCGTCACAGGGTAGCTGGAAGCTCTCCCACACACTCTTTGGGCTAGAATTGGATCTGAAACCAATCTATCTTTTTTACAAATGGAGAATATCTAGTTCATTGGCAAATATTCTCTTTGTACTCTGATTTTCAAGGTGTCATTAAAGTAATACCTACGCAGTATTGAAAACCAAGAAGTGAATATTAGCTCATAGCATAGTTTTCAACTAAAATCATAAAACAAACGTTATTTTTTTAATTTTAATAATCAAAACAAGGGAACATGCTATATATATTATATAATTTAGTGTAGGGAGCCCTCCCGGTCCTTGTCTCTGTCCAAGAAGTTATATTTGTAATCCCAAAATACACTATTGGAATCTCATCAAGTTAACTCCAATCTACTACTTCCAGTGCTATCCATGGTGAGAATAAAGACACTAAGTTATATTTATAGTCATGGGGAGCCAAGGGGTCCCAAGTCCAGCCATGGAATGAATGGCTGAGAATTGCAGGAAGTACGTGAGTACTGTGAGCTGGGCTAGATAGGAGGCCTGTGTTTACCTCTGTGATATGAAAAGAAAAGGATATGCAGAAAAAGTAATTCGAATTATATTATTGAGATAGAATCTAATGTTTTGGGGTCTGGTGCT
>NW_004524709.1:510948-518162 GCF_000260255.1 Octodon degus
GATAAAATGAGAAGTGATTCTACGTAAGATAAAGTAATGTATAATATGTTAGTGGTAAAGCAATTGAAATATGTATGGATGTTCATAGCAATCTTCAGTCAAAATTTTTGCTGATTACTTACAAAAATTTAGGTAAAATGTTGCACGATTGAAAGATTTCCATTTAATGTAAAGTTGCACATATTCTAATAATCAAGATGCCCTGCCCAATTGGCCAAGCAATGGCCATGACTCATCCACATGGCTGACACTGACAAAGGATCTACAAACTGTGGTACAGGGTTTTAGGATAAATCCTGAGGGGATTTCACTGACCTTCTCAGACCAAAAAGCTACAACTCTTGGTGCATAGGTCTTGCTTTATCTTGGTCTTAACCATCCAGCAGGAAAGTATAAAAATGAAATATAAAAAGTAAAGCCATATTAATATGCTGAGCTGTAAAAGGCTCAAGCCAAAAGCTCTGACACTGCCAGTCCTACAGATAACCCACTACTATCATGGACTACTGAACTATCTTGCTGAATTCACCTACCTACAATATTTAAATGACAGTGGAATACCCATCTCTGACAAAACTAAACAAAAAAGAGGATACAAAGGAAGGACCATTTTGTATCTACATATGCAAAATAGGATAGATATACAACTACTTTCTTTTAATTCGATGGGAAGAAAGATTTGTACTAATAGTGTTTGGACAGGATATCATGTCTGCATCTTGTACTATGAATAACCAGTAAGAAGACAACAATATGCAATGTTTGAATTACTGAAACTGTCCTACTAATCGGTTTGAAACTGTCTCATTGCTATTTGTTTCTCAATAAAATTATTTTTAAAAATGCCCTGCCCAGTTACTGAAGGTCAGTGGCCCAAAACTACACACTGCAATTCTACCAGGTGCCTCTTCACAGTCATTTCTCATGGTTTAACTTCTTCCCCAACCTGTTTTGGATAATAGGTTGAATCCTGGCTTTCTTATCAAAATATCATTTCTGCATTTTTTTACTTAGAACTGTGAAAGACACTTTGGGGTTTTACTTCCATGTTGAGGGAGGTCTTCCTAATAAAATATATTTTAGATAACATGGTAGAGAGCATAGCAATTGGTGTCAGATAATACTTAATTTTTTGTACAACAATAGTATATTTAAGCACCTAGTTATTAGTCAGTGTGTGTGTGATTCATAACATCTGCTATGTAACAGGTAAGACTTAGTTGTTTAAAAATATCTATTATAATAAAATATCTACCAATTAGGCTTAGTGTCTATCTCACTTCTCTTTTAACAAATCAAAATAAAAATCAATGTTCAGAGAATCAGTAGATTGTCCATTAAACTAATATTTCATTGTATATACTTCCATGAAAATATTTTATATTTCTACTAAATATTTCTGCTATGGTTCTCTATTTCTTTTTTATTTTTTAAATAATTTTATTGAGAAACAAATAGCAATGAGACAGTTTCAAACTGATTAGTAGGACAATTTCAATAATTAATACATTGCAAAATGTTGTGTTAGTGATTATTCATTGTACAGGATGCAGGATATCAGATAATAATTAATTGAAATTTAAAGCTTACCTATTATCATGACTGAACAGGTGCGAGAAGTTTCCATCTGTTTCTCCCCTCGTTGTTTTTATCTTGCTGTATATATGCATGTATGTATATTTGTATGCATGTATAACACCTAGAGTGGAAGGAAAAATGCTATATTTTGGACTAGTTTTGAAACTGATGACATGTACATGGGGTGATATCACACCTACAGAAGCATTCAGTGTCTTTTCTACTGCCCCCATTTATGCTTACCCATATTTTCAGATAACAGGCTATCAGTTTCTTACATCTCATAATGAATACCATATATCTCTAAGTTTTAATATTACTAGTAGTAATGTGGACAAAAGTATTTAGATAATATTTTTTAAGCACAAGAATATGATGTTGCCTAATTCAACCAAAGAGTACTGAAAGAAATATTTCTTTGTAAGGCATTTTCATTAACATGGCAATACCATCCCCAAGCCCCATGGAGAGCGCTATCGTCTAATTCCAGAACAGCTTTGAGGAAATAGAATGTGAAAATGGATGTGATAGAAGCTCTATTAATAGCCTCCTCGTTGCATTATTGATGTGATGACTTTATCAGAGTAAGGCAGATCTCCTGAGATTATAGCACTTTGTCTAAGAACAATATGAATCCATCGTGTATTTAAATGAATCTTTTTTTCCTTTCAGTAGAACCCTAGATTGAAATTAAGTTACAAGGTGCTTTTTGCCTGGTAATTTGAGCAACTTAATCAAGTACTAAGCCCTGAGTATAGAAGTCAGCATTAGGAAGACACATAGTTGTTCTTGACAATGGAGATCTTATTTCCTTCAAGATTTCGAGAAGGTAATCCCTCCAATGTGACTAAGGATAATTAACCCATTCTCATTCTTAGAACATGTACCTAAACCCTGCAGACAGAAGTCCCTCCCCTTTTGGTTATATTACAGTATGCAGGGCCCACATTTCTTTGTTTCACATCAATGTTCCACATTTCTTTGACTCAATCGTGATGGAAGATTAATTCCAACTTCTTGTTTGTTTGTTTGTTTGTTTCCATAGCAGAGGAAGTTTCCTCAGACAGATTCAAGTTTAAAATTTGTAAGAATTGAAAACCCAATGCTTCATGAGATATATATATTATGGCCAGTGACCTCTGGACTCATGGGCTTCTTCAAGTACCTCTGTCAGGCTGAAATTGGTCCCTTGGGCTAATGCTATGCTATCTGGGATTCCATAACTATGGGTCACCCATTTCTCATAACCCTGGATAGTGAATATGCTGAAGCTCTACTGAAAGGAAAGGCAAACTCATCCATGAATGAATGAAACAGATACTTCTCTCTGTAAGAATGAATCACTGGCCCTTCCAAGTGTTTTCCTGCCTCCAAATGATGAATTTATTTCCTCAACAACAGTGTTACATCAAAGGCTTGTCACAGGCATCTTCCCCGAAAGGTGGCGTGATGTTACAGGGCTGCAACAGTTAGAAAGGTCTTGATGAGTGTGAATCCACATGGATTCATCTATGAATTGAGGACTGACTAATGTTAGCACTGAAGCTGTTTTTCTACTTGGTTGTCCAATGTGGTATCACAGTAGATATTGTTTCAGCAGAGTTAGCCTAAGATACACTTCCAGCACAGCCCCATCTGCCTATCCATCCTTTTGTCTAAGCCTTGTTCCTCAATGACTCCATAGCCCTTTCCATGCAGGCCCTGACCCACTAGCTAGGTTGTTGGTTAATGCACAGGAATCTACACACATTCTAACCTCAGGCCACTTATTCCCCATGAAGCTAAAGACCTGCATGCTGCAGAACTCCTCATTCTTTCGGAGGTATACATTCCTTTTATTATTTTTAAAGTTACCCAAAGAGTAGCCATGAATCCAGCTTTCTCTGTCATTTTCAACTTAACAACCACACACTGGGTTAACATAGCCACAATCCACCTCAAGCTTCTCCCTCTTTAGCTGGCTGTGGGGAGAAGCTGTGCAGCAATCAGATTACACTGACAAGGTCGCGGGCACCTTCTGCTTGCTGCTAATGTGGTCTGGGCTACTTGCTAATGTGGTTGACTCAAGTGTTCAATTCCTGATGATATTTTGTATCAAGTGTTTGTTTTTTATTTTTTGATGGACATTTTCTGCAGCTAAATACAGTATCTTTGCCTGTCCAAAGAACTCAATTTATAATGTGCAATTAAAGATGATCACTGGCTACCTTCTGGTAAATTCTGTTTCAGGCCCAGTAACAAAGCAAGAGTTGTTTCTGCAGTATGAAAAACACCCAAGAAATTCCATTCAGTTTATGATGTTGCATTCTCAGGGTTTTATATTTTCATAATCCAAACCTTAACTTTACACTATTAACAAATCTTTAGTAAATAATGTTGTTACTGTAAAGGACAAAATGAGAAATTAAGGCTTTTCACATACAGATTTTAATAGGAAATACAAAAGGGGCTTTTAGTATCTTAGAGACTTCCTTGCTGTGGAAGAATAGAAGTGCATGAAAAACACAGAAGAAGTAGTTATTCCTCAGATGTTGTAAAATTTCCTAATATAATGGACCCACTGTCTGACTCTCCACTTAGAATTTAAATAAACTCAACATGTAATCATATTATACCAATGATGTCTCCAATACAAAAAGAGTATGTTATCCAAGTGTTGGGACTGGTTCCATTACTGCCAAAATCTGTGGCACAGGTCTTTCCTATTTCAAACACCCAACAGCTGGCTTCCTTTCATGTTACTCAGCATAGTGATGACAGAAATATTCCTAAAAAAGTGATGCTTGTTAACCACCATTTTCAGGTCAAGCATTCCTAGTCAAACACGGCCTTTCACTGAGCACACACATCTCTGATGCCTCTTTTTCTTTTGTGAGGCCACCAACACTGTTGGACATAGGCCAAACCTTTCTGAGCTGGCATAACTTTAAATACATTGCTAAAGTTCTCACCTTGAGTACAATCAGACATGAGCTTGGGGTTTCCACCTAAAAAATGGGAATGACATGATTTAATGCATACCAAGGGGAAAGATTTGGAGAGCTACCTGTGACCTGTTTTAAGAAAAGATCTTTGTTTTATTAATCTGAAGCAAAAAGTTCTGGAATCTATTGGGAGGAGGTGAATCTTCTGTAGAACCAAAATCCCCAGCAACATTCAATCAGCTTACCTTGTTCTATTTCCAAGGATTACACTTTCATAGCCAGTACCATGACTGTACATGGCAGACCAGACTTAAGGTCTCTTGGGGATACTAGGATTACCTTATCTATTTCTCATCTATACCTACTCTCCCCCCAAAGGACCACAGGACCTCTTTTTTGTATGTGTGTGTAGCAAATTGTATATTTTTATTTTTATTAGAATGTGCTTACAGTATATAATGGGTACACACACATTATATACTGTAAGCACACTCTAATGTGGTAAGTTCCTACAGGTACAGTATGTAATACATTTTAATTTCTTTCTCATTCTCTTTCCCCCTTCTTACTCCTCATCCCTTACCTTCTGATCCCCTTCTCATCTGAGAAAATTCTATCTCCCTACTTTCTAGTACTTTCTATTCTGCTGTTTATATTTTGGGCTTGTCATATAAGAGAAGCCATTCGATATTTGGGCTTTGTTGTCTGATTTATGTCATGTAAGATTATGTCCTCAAAGGGCATCCATTTTGTTACTAATGACTCAAGCTTATCCTTCTTTGTAGAATATTATAATCTCATAGTGTGTAACTACCACAATTTCTTTATCCATTCATCTGATGATAGGCATATAGGCTGCTTCCAAAATTTAGCTATTATACATTGTGCTGCTGTAATGTGGCTATGTATGTTTCACTGTAATTTAATGTTTTTAACTCTTTTGGAAAGCTTTCTAGAAAAACCTTAGCTGGGTTCAATAGGATTTATAGTTTCAATTTTGAGAAGTCAACATGCTGACTTCTGTAATGGTTGTACTAGTTCATGTTACCATCAATAATGTACAAGTGCTCCTTTCCTCCCAGTCTCACCAGCATATATTAGTACTTAATTTCTTGATGACGGCCACTTTTTCTAGAGCAAGGTAGGATTTCAGTGTCATTTCAATTGACATTTCCCCAATAGCCAGTGATGTTGAACATGTGAATATGGATCCCTCAACTTGCAGATGCCAAATAGGCTAACATCTGAATCATTCTGCCTTCAAGGCATTGCCTCTATTTTTCTAAGTTGTCACAAAATCTTTAATTAAATCTTTAAAAATAAAATATACATCCTCTTTCAGGAATTTTCTGATCCTGATATAATATTAAAACTTTTTGTTGACTGAGTCACAATAAACTAATTCTCAAGCACAAACCTAATGCTTATTTCCCCAACAGACTTTTGATATCACCTCTGTTAATTCTGGTCCTCAATGAATTAAACTAAGTTGAAAATCATACATTTTGAGGATATATTTGGTAAAACTACTGTAAGGGCAAAGGGGATAATCATAAGAAGAGTCAGAGTTTCTTGTTTTTTATCTTGTGTGAAAGATAGAAGGTTGAACAGCTATTGTCTCATAGGACAGTGTTATAAAAGTTGAGGTTTGGCTGATTGGAAATCCTTAGACAAACTCCTAGAGGCATCCCAGGTCCTGTAAGAATTGATCTGCCTCAGTACCTCTACCATGATTTAACCTTATTCGAAGAAGTTTTCACAGAGAAATAAGGTCTCATCATAGCTAATAATGTATTCAATTTCCTGTCAATCAACTACATATCTCAGTTTTGATGCTGTAAGACAGAGAGTTTTGAATATCATAATGCTAAGATATTGCTTACAGAAACTTTATAGGATATAAGAAAGTAAAAAGATTAAAGAAATATGGACATAAAAATTTAGATGTCAAAAATGACATGAACATATTATCACTATTAATAGAAAGTATGATTGTCCATATACATGTCTCACAAAAATTCCACCAAAGACCATTACTAGCATAGGAAGTAGAGAGATAGATTGGACTCAAGAGATGGAGGCAAGGAGAAAGTAGGAAAAGAATAAAGGGTTACAAAAGAGAATTGGATATGTATATGTATCAACTCCACATGTGTAACGTAAAAATTAGGTACTCAAGGAACATACAGAAAAGGAAGCAGAACCGATGAGAGGAGGGGCAGGGAGAGAAGGACAAGGAAAGGACAAAAGGCATTAAGACATGTTATGTACCTGAATCAAGTTCCTACAAGTAATGTAAACATGTACTACACACATGTCCTAATAAACTGAAATAAAGATTAATGTAATGTTTTTATTTTAAAGAGAATGAAAAAACCAAAATGATACAGAATTTAAAAACAGTATGATAGAAAATTAACAATGATTATTATGTCATATATTGTGGTCTTCAAAGTAGTTTCTCAGATCATCACATATACACACGGAAGATTGATCAAACAATATAAGCACTAACTGTATTCTTCCATAAACTAATAGAAATTAGTGGTACTATTGTTTTTGCTATCGTGTGTGCACGTATATATTTTTTCCGTTCCTTCTTTTCTCCTCCCCCCATTCAAGTTGCTCTTTCCTTTTGAGCAGATTCATTACTTGTGACAATAACTTTGTATTTTTTGCATCTTACTTAGTCTTTCAGGTTCTTATATGATA
>NW_004524709.1:525077-530288 GCF_000260255.1 Octodon degus
GTGTGGTTTATCAGGAAACACGTGTGCTATCTTCAAAGATGATCACCAACACAGCAGCTAGACCAATGTATTGCTTATAGCCAACTGAAGGGATAAGGAAAAATCCTAGCCAGCTCCATACCTACAGTACGTTGAAATAGGGTCAGGCACAAACAAAATGGAGACAACTGCTCTTCTTTCCAGGAGAGTCACCCAGGTGCTTCTCCACAATTTAATTTGACCAATACTAAAATATAGGTAAGTTGTTCAAATGAATTATTATATTTCTAAAACTGAAAGATGAGATATTACCTTAAGTGAGGATCATGTGGTACATGGTACAAAGATACATCTCTGAAGTATCTTATAGAGTAACATATCTAGCTTGCTAGACATCACAGAGCTGAATATCTATTGGGCACTCATATATGGGTAGTATATATAGCATATTTTTGTTCTCTGATTTTTAGCAAATGAGATCTAAAATTGTCTAAAGAAATGCACTTACATAAAAATGGCTACATATGAAAATTATTAAAAAATAAGACATAGTATATATTGTAGTAGAGCAGGTTAATTTTTTCTATCAATTAACAAAGTATACCCATGATTTAAAAAATAGCCCACTAAGACACAGCACTCCCTAGCAACTCATCCTCATCTGTAGGACTTGTTGCAGTCGTGTGGGTGAACAGGGTCAGCACTTGCTGAAGCAGGATTATAAATTCTCACCCACAAAATGATAAATTGGAAAGTGAGGCTTCATGATTTTTTCTCTTAAGTTAAGGTGGCAGTAATATTCACTTGAAAAATATAGAAGAGCTACTAAACTACTTTGAATGAAGTACCTAGAGAACTTCCAATAATATGCATTCAGGTTCAATCTTTGAAAATAAACAAGTCACCAAAAGTACTTCAAGATAATTAAATGGATTGATTTGTTCTGTGGAGTTGTTAAATCTAAGCTGAAGGACACTTACAAAAAATAATTTTGACCTTACAATACTTCTTTTTAAATAATTATTTCCAACAGTAATTATGTAGAAGCACTAGTTTCTTCAGAATTCTAACCCTAATTTCTAGCAATAAAACCATATAATTTAACTACAAGTGAATTATTGAACAAGTTCTGTTTCTTTTTAGGGACAAAGAAGAATACCTAGCTCATCCAACAGTGGGATGAAGCCAACAAGATTCCTATAGACAAGTTAGGTTAGGCCTGCATCTCTATTACAAATGGAGCTTATTATACAGTGTAAAAGCAAATCTTCTCTACTTATGTTATTTCTCAAAGTATCCTTAAGATAATGTCTATTTAACATAGGGTTAAATAATACAAGGTTAATAAAGTTAATGTGAGAGTGAGCAAGCTCAGGATGGCTCAGCGACTAAAATGCTACTTAGGCAAGTGCAGGGACTGAGATTCCACCCCAGGCATCAAATGTGTGCCGGCCCTGCCCTGAGGCATGCTAAACTGACCACAGAGACTTGGAGTAGAGGCACAAACCTGTAATCCCAGCACTGGGGAGGCTGAAAACAGGAGGATCACTATGAGTCCAAGCTGCATAGTGAGACTCTCTACCAAATACATAAAAGTTGATGTGAACTCATGCTGGACTTTTCACTTACAGTAAAAATAAAATGACAAATGAAAATCGACCATTTATTTTAGGTCCATATGGCAGGCACTGTGCTAGCCACATGTGTCCTTGTTTCTCAACAAAGTCCTGAACTAAGCAATCTTCTTTTCATTTTATAAAAGATAATTAGAACTATAAGATAAAAATATAAGGTATAAGAAGTATAAGTGTCTTCCCCAAACAGGTAATACCACAGAACAGTAGAATATCCAGGAGCCAAATTCTACCTGGATCAAATATCCTTTGATTTTTCTCTATTTTTACTTCAGCCAGATCTAAGTCTTCACTGACATGAGGACCTTTTTGGGAAAATATATCACTTTTTCCAGCATAATTAATTGTTCCTAACTATATATACTAGTTGTTTTGACTTCAAAATATGTTTCTCAATTAGTTTCCCTCAGATTTCTCCACTTTGTGAAAATCTTCAGACTGTAGTGACAGTAGTATTTGCCATTCTTCACAAAGTTACTACAGTATCATCATTTCAAGCCTGCAGAATGCCAAAGCTATCAAACAAAATATTTTTGCAGCAAAACACCATATAGATCAAGTTGATATGGATGTCTATCTCAATCAATATGACTTGAGTCCTGCTGCTTACCAAAATAAGCCACACTCTGTGAAATCTATCTTCTTTGCCACTCTGTTGAACTGCCAATAGCAGATGTTTTCTATCATTCTAAGTACAACAGCCTTTTTCCTTACTGAAAATGAGTTTAATAATCTAACAATGTCAAACATTTCTCATCAGTCATACCTATGGTGTTCCACTGAAATCCCAGACCCTGTTTCTTGACATGTTGCTCATCTTGCAAGAAACATGATTAAAGAGGTTAAAATGTGCACAGTGAGAGAGTTACTACCATATCACCAGCCAGAATTTTCTGTGAAATATCTTTCTCATTGGTAGCAAGAAGACTCAGAAAGAGCAGGATATCTAATTTGAGTACTTTTGCCTGAAGTTGTCTATTTATTATATCAATGAAATTAATTAAATGAGTGTTTTATTAGTAATTTATTAACTTTAATACTTCTCTCGTGATTTAAAATCTCTGTATCAGTCTGCTTTCCTGTAACACACACAGTGTCAGAGATCTTTACTTAAGGGAAGAGAGGGTTAATTAGGTTCATAGTCTCAGCAGGTTCCATGTTTGCTAGGCTCTGAAGCAAAAACATGGTGGAAGAAAACCACTTAGCTCATGTCAGCTGAGAGACAGAGCAGAAATATTGCCAAAAAAATGAGCAAGGGACAAGATATAGACTCCAAAGGCTCACCTGCAGGACCTAGCCAGACCTACCCAGAAGAGTGCTCTTCCAGTCGAGCTATCACTCCTCCATAACTGTCATGGATGCTTGTTTATATGTGTGGCTCCAGTAGGGTCATATGTCCTTATTAATCTTCTTGTATGTACTGTTTGCTTGTGCCTGACAGTGTCTGAAATTACTGAATTTCCCTCAACACGAAGAAAAAGTATCCCTATAGTATTTAAATGGCAGGGAATACCCATCTCTGAGAAAACTAAACAAAAAAAAGAGGATACAAATGAAGGGGCATTTTGTATCTGTATACACAAAATAGTTAAGATAGATATACAGCTACTTTATCTTAATTCTATGATAAGAAATATTTGTACTAATAGTGTTTGGACAGGATATCATGTCTGCATCTTGTGCTATGAATAACCATTATGAAGACAGCAATATATAATGTATTAATTATTGAAACTATCCTACTAACCGGTTTTGAAACTCTCATTGCTATTTGTGTCTCAATAAAAATAATTTAAAAAGAGATTTCAATAAAGATGTCACAGAAAATAAACATGTAAAATAAAACTTAAGTTATATTTAAATAAATTTCTTCATGTAAAATTCATGTCCCATAAAAAAAGAATTTTGAATTGTGTGCAGCCTATTAATTGTGACAACCTTGCAATAACTGAGCGTATGTGTGTGCATGGCACAACTTCCACACTCTCTGGAAGTTCTTGGGCCTCGAATGTGCATGGTAAAATAATGTATAATATTTGTGTATAATAGTTCCTTGTGGTTTCTTCTTTGTTAGGTTAATATCCCACTTGTAGGTATTTTCAATGTTATTTTATGTATAATGTTCATTTCTTACATCAATGATAAATAATGTAAATAAATCTATACAAATTATATCATATAAATACAACTGTGCTTTACCAATGAAAAAAAACAAATCTCAATGAATTAAAAAAGTTGCCTAAAGACACAAATCTAACGCATTTTGGAACAAACCATGAAGGTCGTGACAATTTCATGCTAAAATATCAAAATAAATAAAGGTAGTATGATAATAGACTGTAGCATAATATTTACACTTAGAGTTATATCAAGGATTAAATAAAAAGGTATAAAAACTTTAAAAATAGAATAAAGAGTGCTTGCTTTGGCAGCACATACACTAAGATTGGAATGAGACAGAGATCAGTGCAGCCCCATGTAAAGGTGACCTGCAAATTCATGAAGTATCCCATGTCTTTAAAAATTAGGAAATGAAATATATAATGTATGGGTATAAATTCCTTATAATGATATGTGATCATTATAAGGAATTACTATACTATATATATATAGTATCAAAAAACTTAATTAAATAAAAATAAAATAATACAATTATTTTATGCAAATGCTTACAAATGTTACCAAAAACAACATAACAATTTTCAAATGAATTGATAGAGTTTATTTATTTGTTTGTTTATTTATCTATTTATTTATTCTCAGTACTGGGAATCAAACTCAGGACCTTGTGCTTTCCAGGCAGGCACTCTGCTGCTGGGCTATCCCCCTGGTGAGACAGAGTATCTATCTGAAATACTAAATGTTTTATAATATACTATGCATTAGCTTGAGAAATCACAAAATGTCACTTGAGCTTAAAGGATGGAGGGACAATATTTGGGGAAATGTATAGAGAATGTAACCATTTAGGTAAACCTTGAAAACAAAGTAACATTGCAAAATGAGTGACTACAAAGTCCTCTTTTGCTTGGACATTCCAGAGAAGGAAAGAACTTAATAAGCTATATTCACCAAGGCTAATTTTAATAATTTATAGACTATTTTAATTCCTATTGCCCTCTTGCATGGTTCATCTAAATTAAGTACTCTTTAGCAGTGTTTCTTTTATTAAAATAATAGTACAGAAAATAATACCTATTCATTATGCATGTGGAAAAGAGAAATGACAGCAACACCCAAGGCAGCATTTCCAAATCTAGAGAAAATTGTAAAAACAATGTACTTTCTCTTTAGGACGGACATGAGCTAACAGTGAAAGCACTCTAATAGGTTTATAGATTACACATAGCTACATACAGCCACTGTTTTCTTTTCTGAGCATATCCCTCGAAGTGACTGGAAAATGGGGTTAGATCTTGCTATTTATCACGAGGAAGAGAATTTAGAAGCCATCTACTTTGTCTCCTGGGACAGATTCAGTTTTAGTGTCCCTTTATTGTAAAAGATCTAAAAGCAAGATTCACATTACTTTTACTGCAAGACTCAGAATCACCCAGCTGATTTTCTTAAAGTGACACATTTAGTAGACTTCATCATA
>NW_004524709.1:530909-532202 GCF_000260255.1 Octodon degus
TTATTTGAATATTATAGGTGTCTTAACTCAGCAAAATATTCTAAAAGAGTCCAGTAGTCCATAATAGTATTGGGTCTTCTACTTGACTGGCAATGTCAGAAATTGTTGACCTGAGTCCCCTACAGCTCAAAATAACACCATGGCTTTACTTCTTACACTTTGTTTTTATACTTTTCTGCTGGATGGTAAAGACCAAGGTAAAGCAAGACCTATGCAAAAAGAGTTGTAGCTTTTGGTTCTGATAAGGTCAATGAAATTCCCTCAGGATTTATCCTGAGATCCTGTACCTCAGATTGTAGAACCTTTGTCAGTGTCAGCCATGTGGAGGAGTCACTGCAATTGGTTGGCCAATGTGCTCTCTGTGAAAGCCTGAGTGAATGTTTTCTCTGCATGTCACTCTCCTTAGGCACACTCTATATCATCAATCACTTTCTTCTTTGGCCCCATAATCTCCTTGATCAGAAAATTTGGGACACTACCAAGTTACATGACATTACAGTACAAGTTGTCGTATATCCTGAGTCTTAATTGACCTTGGAAGGCTAGGGCCAAAATATTGGCTTTCATTGTGGCCCTCTTTTTCTCTAATCTTGGTCTGCAAACTTAGGTTGTTAACACTCCAGAAGACAAGCTTATTATTATTACCATACAACCTAGGCTGTTAAGCTTAACCTCACTATCTGTCTGAATATCAAATATCTTGGGCGTAACAAGGAACAGATATTTTTCATCAAGTATTGATATGTTGAAATTTAAGTCCCTACAGAATATGATGAAAAAACATTTAAAAAAAAGAATCTATTTTAAAAATAGGGAATAAGAGTTATATATTCCTTGTGTTTACACATAAGTCCAAAAATATAACCATATACAACCTTGAAGCAGGACAGTCCCACAACATTCCTTTTCCTGTCTCCTGCCTTCATTCACCACCCACTTCTTTTTGAACAATCGTCTACCCAAGAGACAGCACAGCAGCAACTGGCATGTCATGACAAGCAGCCCATATTCAGAAGACTGGAATGACAGGCACTCCAAGCATGAAACTACTATTACAGATTGCCATCTTCAGTGCAGTTGCTTATTCCACAGATATCAGTATATATAGTTAGTCAGTGTGGGAAACTTTTCAATTAATGGCTAGATTCAAAAATCTTCTGGAGATTCTCAGGATCAGTGCCTTGCCCATAGTCTACGTATAACTGTATGGCTTGTCACTGTCATGTTTCCTAGCTCTTCTCCTTTCACTCTATTAAATAGTCCTCGAGTTCCTACTTTCCTTTTACTTGTATT
>NW_004524709.1:532302-533895 GCF_000260255.1 Octodon degus
AAATTGAATTGAGTACAAACCAGATAAAATTTACATCCCTAGGACTGTGGGAACACTTGAGCCTTCCGCATGGATCACAGAGCCTTTTCCCGCAGGTGCTTCTCTAAGTCATCCAGGTTGTCTTCAGCTTCGCTCTCAGTCTCCTCCTGGGGCTGGGGGCTGCCTCAGGTTCTTCTTGTGCTGATGTGGTTGTGGCAGCAGCAACAGCCCAGACGTGCGTAGCAGGAGCCTTTTCCTTCTTGTGTTTTTGTGCTTCTTGTGTTTCTATCATTCTTGTGATTCTTGTCCTTCTTTTTCTTCTTCCCACCTCCTTCCTGATCGGACTTCCAGGCTGGTGATGGGCTTGGCTTGGTGCTCTTGGCCTTCCTGGCCAGCACCGCGGGGGTCCAGTTTGTGGAGGGCAACTGGGGCTGGATAGGGGAAGGGGATGCTGGAGACTTCTTAGCCGCTGGCTCGGGAGGCCCAGAGAAAGATGGAGAGGACGGAACCCTTCTTACGGACTGTGGACTTGGTGAGGCACCCTTTTTTGTCCTCTTAAGTTCTGGAGACTCTTCTAATGGGCCTGATACTCGGAGGTGGGGACCGCCTTCTTTGGGGTGAGGCTGATGTTCCTCTTTGAGCGGGTGGAAGACTTGAGGTCTGAGGAGCTCAAGGCCGCAGTGAGGGAGAAAGCCGTTTGTTTGGTTGTGGTGACCGGGTCTTCCTGGGAGCACAGTCCGGGAAGACCCTTTCCTAGGCTTTGATGAGACAGAAAGTGAGTGTCTCTTGGCGGCTGAGGAGCTTTTGTGGGAGGGGGTGAGGGGGGGATCCAGCACTTTGGTGGTGGGGGTGGCGAGGTCCTTCTCTTGGGAGCGGGAGGGCTTAGAAGTCCTTCTCTTTGGAGGTGAAGGAGAAGAGCGCTACCTCTCCATGGGAGTAGAGCATCTTCTCGGGGAAGGTGAGAGCTGCCGAGGGGGAGGCCAGGGAGTCATTTGTCCTGGCGGTGACATGGGGGATCTGCACCGCGGAGAAGAGGAGCTGGGGAGGGCCAGCGGTGGCATCTGCGACAGGTGGAGGGGAGGTAGGGCTTCTCCTTCATCTACCACTGTTAGTCACTGGCGATTGCCTCGCTTTCCCATCTGCATCCCAGGGGAAGTCTCTTTCTGGCGCTCTCATTGTGATGGAGATGCACTTCGGGAAGGGAAATGTCTCCGCTGCCGGCCCACCTCACCATTTCTCACGTGGGATCACTTGGATCACTCATCTTCAGTGGACGAGGAGGAGCCAGAGTCAGAAGAAGACCGCTGGTTCTGTTCTCTGTGCTGGCTTCTCTGCGGCACAGAGTCAGCTGCAGCCATTTTGCCGTCTGTATCTTTTTCAGATTCAGATAACTCTACTTTTCTAAGCTTTGGTGCTAGTGATGGCGATTCTCTTTTCTCAGCACCCTTATGTTTTGTTACTGAAGTTCTACCCGGAGACACAGAAACAGGGCTTTTTCTTGTACAGCTTGACTGGTGGAGTGTTGGGGAATGATGCGTTTTTGGTGGTGGAGTAGCTGGTGGGGATGGCTGTGCCTTCGCCTCGGAGGGCTTGCTGAAGGAGATAACCAACGAG
>NW_004524709.1:534480-540682 GCF_000260255.1 Octodon degus
GGGAGATCGGGAATGAATGCGTTTTCTCTCTCCCCTAACAGGAGACTATTGTCTTCTAGGGGAAGGAGATCTGGTTTTGAGTCTTCTTGGGCTTCCAGACTTCTCATTTTTTTACTCTGCTTTCTTTTTCTTTCTTATCTCTCTAATCTTTGTCTTCATCCTGCTTTTTCATTGATGACAATTCTTGTTCAACCTGTCTCTGTTTTATTTCTTCTTTCCTTAGTTCTAGGAAAGCAAAAGGGATTAGAGTGATGTTCTCTTGTGCACTTAACAGCAGGGGCCAAAGTGCTCTCATAAATTCTCTAGCATTTTTCCCGTTCAAAAACCCAGTCAGATTGCTCTACATCATTTTGGAATCTGGATTCTTCCCTTCAGCTAGTTGAATATGAACTCAATCGCAACATCACTTTCAAATCTAAGGATTTCTGTTGCTCATGTTGTTATCCAAGGGTTTATCACCTCCAAATTTACTTTGCTCATAAACACCTTTTTCCTAGATATTCTACAAATTTCAGCTGCTTCAGTAGTTTCTTCTGTTTGTTGCTGAACCAATTATCCTGTTCTGCACTTGTTCCACCAAAGAGTCCCGCGTCCATCTTGCTGCCTTGCTCGAAGCTGCTCCCTATCTCCAACCACATCATATTTTTAACTGGAAAATTGAGTAAGAAAATTCATGTAAGACTTTTAAATAGTGAAAAAGAGACATAAACTTTGAAAACATATTGAAAAGATATTAAATGTTTTGTATAGAGGAGAGTCCTGATCAGAATGTTGGAGCAAGATTAACTGGCCACCCCATTTAATTTCCATTGTAGTGCAGAGGTTCAAGTGGTGATGGACTTAAATTCCATATGGCCCACCATGAAAAGGCATGGACACAGCAGGGAGAAGAAGGAGCAGACAGACAGATAAGTCTTTCCTTCCATCTTTTCTGAAGAATGCCACAAATGTCTAGAATTTCAGTCAGATCCTGAGTGGAAAGTTCATTCACCTTCTCTTTTGAGGCCTAAAACTTACCGCTGAAAACTCTCCTGATCAGCCTTGATTGTGCATTTGCCATCTCCTAGTCATTCCCTTCAGCAGGACACATTTGTGTGATTTAAGAGAATTTAACAGTAGCTCTCAGACTGTAGCTCTTTCCAATGTCTACCACTGTTATCTATTCCATTTGTCCATTATGGGTTTTCTGCCTTTTCCAGGAACTTCAAATTTGCTTAGAAAAATAGTACCTATCTTTTTAAGTTGCATTCTTGAAAAGTATGCAAAGTTGTAACCTTGAAAACAGATTATAATTGAATTTTAACAAAATAAGCTCTTTTTCTTATAAGTAAAAAATTAAAAAAAGAAAAGGCAACAGACATCTTTCATTCCTTCTGGCAAATATTTGCCATAGGACTAGGCTAATGGTTTGAGTAAGTCCCTCCATGTGGCCTTGAACATGAAGGCAATACTTTCTGTCAAGAGAAACATGGCTTAATAAGGGGAAATCATCCTTCTCCTGGGCACCCATGTGGCCCAATTATAAAAGTTTCAGGGGCAGAAAGGAGAGAAAAAGAACTAAAACTTTAGTGCAGAATGTCATACTCCATTGGAGTGTGATTGTCTTGAAAAACAGTAAAATATTGAGCAGTTTGAAAAAATTACATTGGTTTGTGCTTTATTATCTCTGAGAAATTTTATTCTTAGTACATAAAATGATGTGTTTGTGTGTGTGTGTGTGTGTGTGTGTGTGTGTGCTATTCACAGGTTTTTCTAAACAATCAGAAGAACTAATAAATTCTCTGATGTACATCATGAGAAGTGGTAACATTCACAAACACATTCAATTGCAACTAGATTTGCACTGTCTACCTACACTGGTCTTTCTTCTTCCTGTATCTGTTTCTAATGAAGGACCCTTTAAAACAAAGATCCTCCAAGGTAGCCATTCTTAAGCCTATGTTGAGACTTATTTACACATAATTTTTTTATACTGAATATCACAGGTTTTCAGAAGAAATCTTTTAAGAATGATCTTTTTTAATTTTTTTAAAAATATCAGTAAATATTTGTGGTACATAATAATTTTCATCTTAGGGGATTGGTATATGTATATGACACAAATTTTCATCTCTATGTTATACAGAAGAGCTTATTTAAAAGTGACTGCATGGATGAGCAACTTCATTGTAATTATGGGAAAAAGTAAAGTTTCTGAGAAGCATGATACAGAGGAGGCAGTGTTGGGAACAAAAGTGTGAACTTCAGGAGATTCCACATAGGAACTGAAAGTCCAATTGTAAGGATAAGGTAGACTGGCCTGATAGCTAGGTAAGGGCCCAGTTAAGAGACTCCTGATTGTGTCACTAAAGGTGATGGCGGCATGACCTTAGGAGCTATATCTGGCCCCTCATCTCTTTCTTTCTGGTGATCCTATCTCCTGTGCCTTCCAGGTGCCATGAACTCAGAATGGCCAGCCATTCTGTCATGCTGTTCTTTCCTTGAACCATGGGCTAAACCCAGTGAAACTGTGAGGCCAGTGAGCCCCTTCACCTTTAAGTCATTGGTGTCACGTAAGTTATCCCAGCAATGTAAGATCTGATTAAGAAAGGAAATTTGCACAGGAGAAGCAGGGTTAGTGTTGCAACTACACCTTACTGTGTTGGAGCTGATTTGTAGGGGGAGCCCTAGAATGCTGAAAATAGAGCCTGAGAAGCCATTCTATTTGGAATTCAGAGCATCAGAACTGTGACAGTAATGTGGATATAAAATGCTAGGCTGAAGATATTTCAGTTAGGAACAAGCATTCTATTGATGATTTTATTAGAAGCCATGTGTGTTATGTGTGTTATGACAGACAGAGGTCTACATTTTGCCTAAGTCCTGAGAGGTCACTGGGTGATTGAAATTAATAATAATGAATTAATTAATCTGGTAAAGGAAATTTCAAGGTAGTTGAACATTCAATTCGTGACATGAGTACTGCTGGCTGCTTTTTAGGCATATGTACAGAGGAATCCACAAAAAGCAGAGAATGAAAATTTGCAAAATTTAAATTTTGGCCCAAAAGGGCCTGTAGAGTTAGGGTAACAGGAGATGTGGTGCCTGGTGAAATTAATTATGCTTGTACACAGACAAGAAGAAGAACAACTTGAAGGCATTGCAGAAGTCAGCAAGATCTTAAACATAACAAGATCAAGTGTGCAATAGCATGAATCTTTTGCTTGATAACTGACTCCTTGGCAGCCCCACTGAAGAATGGCCTTTAAATGAATTGTTTTCCTAGGACTTGCACCCATCAGGCACTCGGAGGCTACTCCAGCCAGGGACCGGGGCCCTGACTACTGCTATTGCTGGCTGCAGATCTCAGCATGATCCACATGATGTAAGTTTTACCAGTATGCACAGTGCACTAATGGTGGGGTCAGGGTGGCTGTCAGATTTCAAAGAAAGACCAAGGAGGCCCTGAGTGAGTATTTCCTGAAGAGTGAAAACAAAAGTGCAGTGAATAACTAGATGCCAAGAGGTAGACTACTTGCTGAGAAAATACACAGCCAAGAGTCAATACAACCCAGGAACAGCAAGGCCACTGGTGTGGGGCTGCCAAAGCCCTCTGGAATTCACATCTTACCATCATGTGCCCTAGATGCCAGATATGGAGCCACAAAACTTAGTGTTTAGCCTTCTGGATTTCAGTTTTAATTTTTACTGTTTTTTTTTTTTTCTTAACTGTTGTTCTCTATCCCCTTATTTTGTTCTTTTGGAATAGAAATGTTTACTCTGTGCCATTATACCTTGAGATTGTGGAACTTATTCTTTGCATTGTGTCTTATTGATTATTTTTTTGGTAGGTGGGGAGCTGGAGATTGAATCCAGGGTTTTTGCACCAAGCTATACTGTGCTCTAGATCACTAAGGTTTTCAGGCTGGGTTTGAACCTGTAATCCATCTGTCTCAATTTCTTAGAATGGTGAGATTACAGCCCTGAACTAATAGCATTTTTTTTTGACAGCTAAGAGTTTGTTTTAATTCTCAAGGGAAATGCTGTCCTAGACTTTTAGCAATGTTGCTACCCTTAAGACTTTGGAAAAGACATTTTTATATTGGAGGTTTGTGTGGGATAATTTTATTACTATGTGAAGCAGAATTATGAGCTCTTATTTATAAAGAAAATTAAGTATGTTTCAAAGAGGTATGTTTGGATGTCAATTTGACAAAGAGTGAGATATTTAAATTAAGGTGGACTGTCAACCTGATTGGCTTAAGCATTAGTAAAACACAGCAGAGTGACGTGTGTTTCTCATTGCATCATGGTGGCCTAACTGCGTGGTCTATACCTGGACCCTCACACTTTCCTCTTTTGTTCTGTTTCCTGCACTAATTTCTGACCACCATAAACTAAGAGACTTTGTTGTACTTTGCCATTCTGCCCTTCCACTTTGAAGTCACTGTCTCCCTGTAGGCACTCATTCATGGACTGAATCCTCTGAAACCATTAGACAGATGAATTGCTTCTATAAACGGTGATTTTTCGGTAACTTTTCCCATCAATAGTAAAACTCATAAATAAACCAATGTATTTTTGAATAATGGAAAAAATCACATTTATCACAGACACAGACTTTTTATTTTGCTTCATATTATAATTCCTAGAATAAATGTCATATTTCCATCCATACTTATTGGGGAGTGAAATAAATAAAAAGTGTAAAAGCTTCTACTCCCATTTCTGCCTTTCTCTTTGTTTAGGGAAGCATAGCTGCTATGGCCTGAATAGCATTTGCTCAAGACATCATGGATTAAGATTTAATCACTTTTGTAAGGTATTAAGTGGTGAAAATTTAATTAATGATGGTATCCAAACATAGCTACTTTTGACAGCAAATAGTATTAGGTAGGATCATAAGGGTAAAGCCCCCATTACTGAGTCTTGGCAGCTTTATGAAAAGCTGGAGAGAAAGTAGAAGTTGCAAATACACATATGCACTCGCCATCTCCTCCCATTGGATGACCTCTGCCACCTAAGGTCGATACCAGACCCAGCATTGAGAGCTTCTACCTCCAAAACCATCAGCCAAGATATACCCCTTTTCTTTATAACTTCCCCATTTATGCTATTTCGTTACTAGAGAAGAAAATGGATGGATAAACACAGTGTCTGTACTGTCCTGGCATTTGAAGGGAGCCACAAGGCTAAGACAACTAGTGTGCTCTAATCCAGATGGCAGTGTAGTTGGTGGGGAGAAGGGAGACACTTTAGGAGAAATATATAGGTCAAAGCTTTTAATGTTCTCTACTAGAAAGTGAGCTACAGAGTAGGAACTATCCACGTCTGTATGTAAGCTATCTCTCCCAATGGAGAAGGTACCCCTCAAATTCCTTGTCTACTTGTCATTTGTTAATCTCTTCATTTTACTAATTACCCATGAAAATAGTCACTTATTTTCCATGCTGTTTTTTATTTAATATTAAAATGATCACACATATTCAACAGCAAGAAAAGCCCTGCAAACATATAAAAACAAGTCAAGGGAGTTCCATTTGTCCCTTGAAAAATAAAATTTCCATGAGAATCCCATGAACCAATCATTCTCAAATAAAGCACAGAAAGCAAAATGGGTATCACAATCAACTGAGAAGTTCTTCTCTTTAAAAATCCACTTTTATATCATGTGTTGCCATAAAGGAGAATGTGTGTGTGTGTGTGTGTGTGTGTGTGTGTGTGTGTGTGTCCAAACATGTTGTACATGTCTGTACTTGTACATTTACATATGCATCAAATTTTTTGGATCAGACTAGGGTTTTCGCCCAGGTTGAAATTACTACCTTTACTTTTCTATCTTTATTTCCCATTTCTATCTTTATTTCACACAAGTTTAGTTTTCAGTCCAATTCAACCAAAATTCTACTTTTACTGTCAAATTTCTCTTGTTAAAATCAGTCAAAATCTTCTAATTGTTACAGTATTTGTTTGTAATATTAATCTTGATGGAGGCCCTGTGTGGGGATTCTTTGGGTGGATTCATGACAATCAAGGCTAGATAGTACAATTATTAAAATAACAGGTTTGAGGTCAAGCAGTAGAGCAGTGGAAGGTGGACTCATTTCTGTCTATGTACTTTTCAGCAGATGACATGACCTTTGGGAATCTGGTAAAAATTAAATGATGACACAAACTTCATATGAGGTCATTGAGGTAAATATTAAAGGAAAAGAATAGTTCA
>NW_004524709.1:541422-545642 GCF_000260255.1 Octodon degus
AAGTTCGCTGCTCTTCACTCTACCTGCCTCAGAAGGCCAGGCTGGTAACCAATTTTGGATTTTCTCCCTTCTATGTAAAACATTAACAGAATCATGGTCTCCTTTCAGAGAAGACAACTCAAAGTCATCCATCATCTTCAGAAAAATCTGAAGCCTTTCTAGGTGATTTTTTTAGAGCTCTACAGTATGTTGTGCTTAACTCATTTTGGACAGAACCATGGAATTTTTCAATAAAAGAGAAAAAATCCTGCTTTTCTAATTGTGTACCTGTAATCACAGAACAAGAGAAAAGCAATCAAAACAAATACTCTATACTACACAGACAGGAAAATATGCAGATCCAAGGTAGATACTCTAAAATCCTCCTCAGGAGACGTTTTGAATGTTTTTTGATTTGTCCCTTAATTCTAGCTATTGAAGAGATCTCCCTTGCCCACCACTCTCCATGACGCATGCTGCATTCTTGGGATGAGTCTACATTTGTCAGTAAGCATCATGGTGACAGCTGAGACGATCGTGGGCAGTTTACGTTCCATTAAGACCAAATCATATCTTATTTCATTTTCTGAGAAAGATGGGGGAGGGGTGGCCTTTAAATTTCAAATACAACTATTGCATTTATGGTTCATTTTATTGTTACCAATGTATTTTTCTCAACATAGAGTATGTACTTTGTTTGTTGACCAAGTGGGAGTAACAGGAATGAAATTTACATTTTCACTTGAAACATTAAAAAACCCTAATATTTTTCAATAATTTTACCAGTGAAGAGATAAAGATATTTTCTGTCAGGATAAAGATAAACTGATTTCATTTATTTAATTCCTAGAAAGCAGGTTCCCAGCATACAAAGAGGTTTCTTGTAAAGGAAGAATATAGTTAAAGTCTGATGGACTCAGAGTTCAGCAGAGGAGTCTAGCTAATGAACAAGGCAAGACACTGAAGGCAGGGCCTGGGAGGAGAGAGTCTCCAGAGATGGAACTCCTTTATGTCTCTGGAGGTAACTTACTAGTTTTCAGTTACATGTATATTGAGAAATTTAGTGCAGAAAAATGATGCCAAACTGATGATTTAAGGGAATATCTATCTATAAACCATAGAGAGGGCTAGGAATAGTTTCAATTACAGTAGCTAAGGTAGAAAGTCCTAAAACTAGTGGGAATTAGAAAACCTATTGGAAAGATTTTATCTTGCTGGCCAGATAACTCAGCTGATTAAAATGCCTACTTAACCAGACGCAGGGACCAGGGTTCAATCCCTGGCATGCCTTACAGGTTCAGTCCCCAAGGTGTGCTAGGACAGCCATTGAGTCTGGGAGTGGTGGCGCATGCCTGTGATCCCAGCACTTGGGAGGCTAAAAATAGGAGGATCACTAGGAGTCTGGTCTGTGTAGTGAGACCCTGCAGACCCTGTACTAAATACATTTTTAAAAAAGATTTTATCTCATTAGTAAGAAAATATATTTCAACTAAATGATTCTCTGTTCTAGCTTAGCAAGATACAGCTAACATTTTCTAGATAATCTAAGCATGTCTCAGAACAAAGCTCAAAGACTAAAACTCAATAAGAAAATCTGATTCTGACTCCAAATTTAAAATATCAAGCAAGGAAAATGGAAAATTATAATGAAGAATAAAGATAAAAAAATCAATGAAAATAGGGAATTGTAATAAAAATTACTAGAAATCTATTTTTAATGTATTTTCAAAGCATTATTGAAATTTCCCAAGTAACAAGATTGAATATTTTAATTGAGATGTAAAAAATATTTAGTTTCTGTAGATGTTAAAGCTATGATGCCGAAAATGGACAGCCTACACTAGATGGAAATGTCATTGGACATCATGGGAAAAAAAGAGTGAACTTGAAGACCAAGCAATAAAACCTATAAAAAAAAATGAGTCATAGAAAAGAAAATGAAGAGTCTGACAGAGATGAGGGAAATTATAAACAAATAATATATTCATATTTGAGGTTCAAATGTAAACATAGACAGATCTAAGAAAATTTATTTGAAAAACCAAATTGGAAACAATGTGGCAAATCTCAAGAGCAAAACCTAGGAGAAAATGTTATCAATGCACAATATGACGAAGACTTTTAAAACTGACAATGAGAAACACAACGTGTCTAGGAAAAGAAAATACATATCATACACACATAATGTGTTATAAAAGGTAATTTGAAAACTAAATCAGAAGAGATTTACATTTACATTTTAATTTGTTAAATAATGCTGCTTACCTAGAATTACAGTACACAGCCAATGGAACATATTTCAAAAATTATCAAATGCAGATGTCAGACACAGAGAAAAAGAAGATTTACCATGTTTGCATTACACACACACACACACACACACACACACACACACACACACACACTCATGGAGTTAACAAAAACTTCATGCAGAAAACAGCATACCAGGTCGAAATTTAACTATAGATGGCAGCACGTGGAGACCACAATCATCAGGCAGGTAATGCGTCAGACGCACAGACTTAAATATTACATGCTTTCTTTTATATGAGAAACCCAAAGTATAAATAAAGAGCGAAATAAAAGACACAGAACAGGACGTAGGAAGATAGATTCTTCTCAAAAGGCAAGGGAAGCAGGAGATGGAGTGGCAGACATGGGAGTGCATGGCTGGAGTCCCAGCAATCAGCTCAAAACCAGCCTCAGCTACAAGGTGAGCTCCAGGTCAGTCTGAACTGCACAGAGAGTCTAAAAAAGAGAGACAGAAATGGGATAAGCGGGGGAAAGGAGGATAAAAAAGAATTAAATTGCATTATGTTCATGGGCCAACTTCACACATGGAATATAAACATTATGTATTTCAAAAGTGAAAAAAAAGAAAAGAGGGAAGGTGCCTTGGCTGACACATTGTGTTAATTTGAGGGAAGTCGGCCCACTCAAGGGACTAATGCAGCAGAGCCGCTTCCAGGGTGTGGAGGCCTTGCCCCCACTGCTCCAGGCTGCTGTTCATTGTGTCAACTTAAGAAGTTTAGAAATTCAAGTAAGTGACTCAGCAGGGCGCCAGGGTCCTCACTTAGTAAACATCCTGAGCTTGTGTGCAGGAGGAGCGCAGGCAGCCTGCTCTTCCTGCTGTCTTCTACTGCCCTAGACAGTTGCCCCTGTGCCCTGTGCCATCTTCCTTCCAGCCGCCAGATTGCGGACTAAAACCTCCACAGACTGTGAGCTACGTAAGCCTTTCTTTCCTTAATTTTGGGGGTCAGGTGTTTTGTCAAACAAGAGAAAAGCAAGAGAGGCAGAATTGGATTATGAGATGGGTGGAGGGGAAAGAAGGATGAAGAGAAAGGGGATGAAAAAATGCAGAAGCGGGGGTGTATTGTGTACAGGCATCATTTCCCCACAAGGAATGGAAACATCATGTACTATAAACCTACACCAATAAAAATAAAAAGAAATGAAACCCAGGGAGTGTTATCGAGAATCTCTGTTTCTTGTTTCTGAACAGAAATAATGATATAACAACATTATTGGTAGCAAAATACTTTGAAGAGAAATTTAGAATCTTGCTGCATAGAAACTTTCAGGGGAGAATAAACTGAAAACAGTTGTATCCACAGCCGTAAGAAAGGGCTATTTCAATTTACATTAATCAGACACCTCGCGAAGGAGCCTAGCTCAGCCCTGAAAATTTCCTTGCGATCCTGAGTGCTCCCATGCTCAGAGGAGCAAACTGTGATGCGGTCCCTGCTGCTTCGCCTTTGGACTGCTCAGAGTCCTCCAGGAGAGATTCTGTCTTACTTCTGAGAGCTGAACAGTGGGACCCCTGGGTAATTAGCAACAAAGCAAAGGGAAACACCTAATGGACAGGAATGTTGAACTTTTTCTTCACCTATTGATTTACAGCTCATTTTCATCTGAAAGGTATATGTTCATTTCAAATGCTCATTGTCTTTAAATTTTAGGGGGCTGATTTTTTAAGGTCTTTGTATGTTTTTGATATTAGTCTTTTGCCTGAGGAGTAGTTTGCAAAATTTATTCACACTCTGGGTTTCCTCTTCACTCTGTTGATGATTTCTTTTGCTATGCAAAAGGGTTTTTTTGTCTTGTTTTGTTTTTAATAAGATGAGATTCCAGATTTATGATAGATTCTATGCAACTGGAATTTTGTTCATAACCTCTTTCACTACATCTATATACTCAAAATTTTACTAATATTTTTCTTGCAGGAGATTTAGTGTTTGTTT
>NW_004524709.1:546827-548363 GCF_000260255.1 Octodon degus
AGAGATACTATTGATTTCTGAAATTAGTCTTTGTATCCAGCTATACTACTGGAATTGATCATTAAATCTAGAACTCTTTTGATGGAGTTTTCGGAGACTTCTATACAGAGTATCATGTCAAATGCAAGTAATGATAATTTAATTTCTACATTTCCTATCTTAATTTCTTTCTTTTCTTTCTCTTGTCTAATTTCTCTGGCCAATATTTTCAGAACTATATTGAACATGAGTGGTGATAGTAGACATTTTTGTCTCATTCCTGATTTTAGAGAAACATTTTCAGCTTCTGGCCATTTATTTCGTATTGGTTTGCCACATACAGGATTTTTCAGATTGAAATAAAGACACCTAGTCAAATTTTTGAGATATTTTTTATGAGGAATATATGTTGGACTTTGCTTTTTCTGTATCCATTGAGATGATCATATGGTTTTTGTCTCTGGCTTTGTTGATTTGATGTACTATCTCTATTGACTTGCTTATGTTGACTAACCCTGGGGTACCTGGGGTGCAACACTGTTGGTCATAATACATAATTTTCTTGATTTCCTGCATTCTGTTTGCCAGTCTGTTACTGAGGAGTTTTGTGTTTACATCCTTTAGTGGGATTGGCCTCTACTTCTCTTTTTGCTCGGCTTCTTCTCTACTTTTGGTATTAGGGCAATGCTTGCTTCCAGCTATAACCTTGAGAGTATTTCTTCTCTTTCAATTTCATTAAAGAATTTGAGGAACAGTGGCATTACAGCTTCTCTAAATATCTTGTGGAAGGGCCAGCCAAATAGCTCAGTGGATTAAAGCATCTGCAAGCAGGTGCAGGGGCTGGGGGTTCAATCCCCAGGGCCTGCTGTGCCGGCCCTGCCCCCAGAGCTCACTGAGATGGCAATTGAGAGTGGGCATGGTGGCGCATGCCTGCAATCCCAACTCTTGGGAGTCTATAAACAGGTGGATCACTATGAGTCCAATCTAGTAGTGAGACCCTGAACACCCTGAAGACTTTTCCCTAAAACTACACAAAAAAGGGGGGAATAAATAAATACCTTGTGGAAATCATCAGTGAATCCATCATGACCTAGACTTTCTTTTGTTGGTAGATTTTTAATTGCATCTTCAATTTCATTCACTCTATTAGATTATTTAACAATTTTATATCTTCTTGATTCACCTTTAATAATTCATCTGTATCCAGGTATGTGTGCATTGACTTAAGCATATCTGTAGGTAAATATTTGATATGTTTTGGAGAACATTCTACATGCATCTGAGAAGAATGCAAAGACTGATGTGTGGGGTAGAAGACTCTGCAGACATTGACTAAGTGCATTTGTTCAGATTTGTTTAATTTCTGATATTTGTTTGTTGATTTTATTTTTGTCTACTTGATGTATCTATTTGTTACAGTGGGGTATTTAAATCAATATATACTTCTCAGATGAAGACAAATAATAAACTTGACTAATTTGCTAAGTGCAAATTTCTCACTACTAGCGAGAAACAGTGCAGAGTGAGATCAAGCTTCTGAGACAAAATAGTAGGAAG
>NW_004524709.1:549043-580678 GCF_000260255.1 Octodon degus
GGCGCAGCATGAGGGACCATGGTTGAATCCTTAGTCCCTGTGCTTGCCAAAGCAGGGGCTTAGTCCACTGAGCTATCTTGCTGGCCCTCAGACCCTATTATACCACTGACTGTCCTGGCTCTCTGGCTTACAGAAGCCAGACCCTGAGATTTGTCAACCTTCTTATCACTGGAACTAATTCCTCCTAATAAATTTGGTTTTTGTATATATTTATATTCTATTGGCTCTGATTCTTTGGAGAACTGTAATTCAGAAAGGTAGATAAAGTTAAAGGCAAGATGGCATTAGTTAGCATTAATGATAGAGTTGCAGATAAAATATAAAAAAACTAATATGAAGACTTAGAGAGGAAGCATGAAGTTTAGTGCCTCATAAGAATAAAGTTAAGAATCGTGACTTAGTTCTCCTTCCTAACTTAAGAGACTTGAATGGATAAGATAGCTGCTATTCAACATATGAATTGTCAGAGTCCCCTTTCCACAGCACTGATTATCAGTGACCACTACAGTGAGTCCCCAGTCTCCTCTTGGAGTTATGGAAGAAAGAAAGAAAGAAAGAAAGAAAGAAAGAAAGAAAGAAAGAAAGAAAGAAAGAAAGAAAGAAAGAGGGAAAAAAAAGTCAGGAATTGCTAGAATGTAGGGCTCCAGCAAGATCATTGTTCAGGGAGCCATGACCCAGAATCTCGAGGTAGCCACCAGTTTCTTTAGCCCAGGCAGGGGAGGGAGTGGTGCCTTTCCTGGAATGGCACAGAAATAGTGGTTCAAGGGGCAGTGCAGTGTCATTGTACAGGAGCCAAGCTGAGCATCGGCCCCACACCAGGTGCTCCTTTCCTGTGTTGTCCTCAGCAGACTCCTGCCTGCTCTGTGAGCCTTGCTGACTGAGAGTAAATGGGATTCCCACATTCCAAAACTGGCCTAAAACACAGAACAAGGAGGACGTTGGACAGATTCTATGTCAGTGAACAATTTGTGGTCCCCAAGGATAAATGTCGCAAGATGACCAAAAGACACAGGAGGATCCAGGGACTTTGCAGAGTGGGCAGCAAAATGTGATCTCTCTCTGCATTTGCATATCTTCTCTCTTTTTGTTATGCAAAGTTCCTTTGTTTTCTCACTTGCTTTAGCTATGTCAGCATAACAGAATAACCTTGTTTATTTTACTTTGTGGAACTGTTGTCACTTTCAAAGAGTGATATAAAAGATGTTTAGCATGCTTTTGCTATAGTCAGCATGATACTTTGTACAAATAGATCTACATACCTTTGGGTAAAGGTTTGAACACCAGCCAACCTGAAGTTATCCATAAATGGACAATGACACATTTTTTTCAGCAAGTTGTCACCTATTTTCTTTCTATTTTCTCACTATCATCAAGTATAGCACCTCTGACTTTAAAGTGTTTTACAAATGGTAACTCACTTATCTTCACACCCTTCCTGTGAAACACAATTGTGGTGTGAAAACCTGCTATCTTTTGAGAGGCAGGTGAGGAGATAGAAAAATACAGACAACTGCGTGTCTCTTCAGAATTGATCAGAGTGAGAAACTCCGTTTCAGTTTTAATTATTTCAGTACCCAGCTTCTCCACTTAACAGTAATACCTTGCAAACCTTCCTTCACAATGAAACTACATAAATCTCATTAACTTCATCAATTAAAAAAATAAAACGTCAAATTTCTTAAGGCAGAGAACGAGAAATTCTAAACGCCATTTCTCAGAATTCTTTTCTACTCCATCTCAACAAAGCAAAGAAAGACACTTCCAAATCTTTCAGGTAAGCTTTCAATTCTTTTCATAGCTGAGTTAGATAAAATAATATAAACTGTCACGCAGGACCAGGCACTCTGAAGGAGCCAGCGTGGGAGGCCAGATACCTCACAACTATGAGACATACAGAAACTCACACTGTGGGCCAAACCTGAATGCAAAAGATCAAACAAACCAGATACCTCCCCAAAGATAAACATCCAGGATGGATTCTCAAAATAGGTCTGTTTGTTTGAGGAAGCCTAGAAGAGTCATTAACCCAGCCCCCAACAGGAAAAGCCCTGTTCTGTAGTGACTGCCCTCTCCATTTGCTCCTGGATTTAATCAATTTTACCTGATCAATTGTACTTATAATTTTATTGTTTGTCCACAGCTTTGTCTCACCTCATGCCCACATAGTGAGTTCCTTTGCTGTCTACCTTAGACCTGCCTCATCTCATGGTTTTGCTCTATAAAAATCCTATAAAGACAGATTCCCAGGTGCCTCCATTAATCTTATCTCATTGTTGGGACAAATACCCAACACCCAAAATGAAGGAAGGAAAGGTTTATTTATCTCACAGATGCTGGAGGTTTCAGGCCATACTTGGCTGGCTCCAAGGCAGAGCGGCACATGGCAGAGGGCAGCAGTTCATGACAGCGGCAGAGAGCAAAAACAAAATGGAGGCGTTGTAACAACAATGGCAACCGAGTGAGTCTCTTCTGGTACATTCAGGCTATCCACCCCAGGCTGAGTGTAATACTCACACCCATAATCCCAGTAGTACTAAAATCCATAATTCCAGTAAATCATGAGTTAATCTCAAATTCTAGAAGTCCCCACCCTATGATTGCATGAAGTTTTGGGGGGACAACTAGACACAAACCATAATATCAGGCAACCTGCTCAGGTCATCTTCTGTCCTTCTCTTAGGCAGGACAGGGGATTTCTCTCTCCCAATAAATATATTCTTCTCTTTACCACCATTGTTCCTAAAATTTATTCCTTGGTTTTAGAGAACACAAATTTGGCCCAGGTATCTGTCAGGTTGGGGATTCATTCCCCTATGTCATTAGCACAAGTTTATGAACTAAGGATTTTGAGTAACACCATAGTGAGCTAAGATTGCTAAAGTGATTTATCTTAAAATTATTGGTGAGGTAATAATAACATGAGCATTTTCAGTTTTCTTTTTGTGAAAAGGATAGTTGTCTCTGAAGTGCTTTGAATCCGGGATTACATCGTTCTTAATGTTGTCATTCCCAGAGCTGCTGCTGTTTACAGTGCTGATTATCTCAGATACAATACAATTTTTACAGTTCGTGTGCGCTAGGGGAAGCCAGGGTTAAATCAACGGGTTCAGATTCTTGTATACTCACTGAAGTTGATGGTGCTAATGCCCAAACAACTCTCCAAGTAGATATTGTGTTCCACATTAAAGCTCTGAACCCCAGAGAGCAGGAGCTGGATCATAGCTGAGAAGCTGTTGCCATGAAAGTTATCATGAGAGTGGAACACTTGTGGTCCCAGACAGCTGGCCGTATCAAAGCACATGTGAATGTAGGTTGGCCTGTACAGTGAGGGATTCCTGGTGCCTCGAGGAACTTTCCATTCCAATTCAAGTTTCTATCTCTTTTGAACTGTGTAGCTTCGGTTGGCTGGCATGATAATGTTTCTGTATTGGTCCAGTTTGAGTCACTAAAATGAGATACTTGAGGCTAGATAACATTATGAAGAAAGATTTTTATTGAACTCATAGTTCTAGAGGACTCCGTCTTAAGGGCCCACTTTTGCTGATAAACTTGTTGAGTTCAAAGACCTTAGGTTGCATAGGGCGACACCTGGCAAGCAAAGGGCATGTACATTTGTTCTGGTCTCCTTCCCTCGTTTTAGAAAGGGCCCAGGCCACAATCATGATAGCCTTGTAGACTTTAAACAGGAAGTCATTTTACTGCACGCAAATTTTTAAAGATGTAAAAGGATGTGGAGAGGTCACAAAACAGGTACGATCTATATCAGATGGGCCAACTACATTACAAACTGAATAAAGATAATGCAAGAGAAAGGCTTACAGAAAATAAATAACCTACATAAATTTAGAAAACATTATCTTGATTGGGTAATGTAAGGCTGAAAACAAAATGCACTACACAGAAATTTTCTATTCAAGTGGGGAAAATACTTTCTGACAGGTGTATGAGTAAGCAGTTTTTAAAAGAGGGAGACATTTGAGTGGAATGATTAAGTAAATTTCTGGTAGAAATTTGAGCCAGAATAAGTAAGTTATGTTTGAAGAGAAATGAACACATCAGAGTTAATTTATATTTTTCTATTGGCTAGGTAGTTATTTAGGTAGAACAATAGATACAAAACTGATATGTAGCTGTATGTATGTGTATGTATGTGTACTATTACATCATGCAGGCTTATTTTATTAGTTTTGCCAAGCAAGCAAGCCTAGGAGCCAGGAGACATCAGTAGCGTGCACATATCGTGCTCTTTGGTCTTTGTTTGTAAATCTCACTGGCTGTAAAAACAAGTTTGACGAGGCAATTGTTTAAGAGGAAGGACATGAAACATTAGGGGTTATGTTACAGGGAACAAATTTAAATGATCTCCTTATGCCTCACATCAGAATATCCTGGAAAAAATCAATAATTATGAGTAATGAATAATAAACAAAAACTTAAAAATATCAAAAAATTATCTACCCTAAATAAATAATGAAAAACAAATGAGTGCTAAGACAGTTTTTTTTTTTCTTATGAAGACATCCATTCACTGCAAAAGGAAGAAGAAAAAGGAAAAGCATTGCTACAGCACCAGAGTAATAATTACTTTGGGTAGGAACCACTGATGTCTTTTAAATTGTTTTTTTCTGTATTTTAGGGAAGGGTCTACAAGGTATTCAGGGTCTCACTACTAGGGTAGACTCGTAGTGATTCTCCTGTTTACAGTCTCCCAAGTGCTAGAATTAAAGGCACATGCCACCATGCCCAGTCTTAATTGCCATCTGAGTGCACCCTGGGGGTGGGATGGGCATGGCAGGCCCAAGGATGGAACCCCAGCCTCTGCGCCTGCTTGCAGGCACTTCATTCTGTTGAGCTATTTGGCCAGCCCCACTGATGTCTTTAGGAAGCCAAAGTTTGAGAAGACACAGCCTATATACTCGAAAATAATTGTATCCATTTACTTGTAAAGGCTTTGAGTTTAATCTTATTTAGTGAAATTATATATCATTTTTATTGTTTTTGCTATCCTTTATCTCTTTTAAAAAACAAAAGTAATTTTTAAATTAAAGGAAAATAATCTACGTACTACAAATAGAAAAATAGTGTATTTTCAAAGAAGAAATGAGACAAAAGTAAGTTCATTCTATTCTTTTCTTCTCATTCTATTCTTTTTATTAAATAAAAAAGAAAATTAAAAAAACAATAAAATGATACAGAGTTTATATCAAAACAAGAAGATAGGAAATTAACAATGGTTGTTATATATATTGCATAACATTATCTTCAAAGTAGTTGTTCAGATTACCAGATATAGGCATGCAAAACTGATCAAACAATAGAAGCACTAGCTGCTCCTTCCAATAAGCTAATACTAGCACGAGGATCTTAGTTATCTGTGTGTGTATGTGTGTGTGAGTGTGTATATATTCATTTCTCCTTTCCTTCCTTTCTCCTGCTTCCTATTCCAGTTTCTCTTTCCTTCTGAGCAGTTTCTTTCCCTTTCATAACATCTGTTGTAGTTTTTGGAATTTCTTTACTCTTTCAGTTTCTTACACTAGGTAGACAACACGATGCCTCCACATGCGAGTCTGATTTATTTCACTTGTGAGTATGATGTCTAGTTGCATCCATTTACCTATAAAAGCTTCAAGTTTATATTTCTTTAGAGCTGAGTAATACTCTGTTACATAAAACTACCACATCTTTTTTTTTAATTCCTGTTTAATCCATGGATATATAAACTGGGAAAAAGATGGGAGTGACAAAGGCTTTTATGATTTCTAGGAAGCTACTATGACAATCCTGGGCCTAATTTAGGAGTTAAAGAATATTCCATCTAAAAACTTTCCAGATCTTCTTGTTCCTGTGTTCTCGTTCATGAAGACCCTCTCCTGTTAGTGACTTTGTCACTTGAACTTCTTTGGTACTGACAATATGCAGAAATGCAGTGATTCTTTATGTTAAGATACATAATTTAAGTTAAAAGGATACTTTGCTAGAGATTTATAGCACAATTCAAGGTCTACCTACAAGGCAGGGGGAGATTTCAACTCTACCCACATCTGATTTCTGCCCTTTCTCCATGTTAGTAAATGCTGTTCTGTACATTTTCCCTTTCTTAGCAAAACTTGTCCCAACTGTGACCAACTCTCACTTGCCTATTTGTCTTTTCGAAGACTCATTGACTAAATTTTTTCTTTTATATTAATTTTATTGATAAAGAATGTTCTATTCTTTAAGGTTAACTTTACCAGCAAAAGGAAAGATTGGCATTATATATACTCTAACATCATCTATTGAGGAAAGTGCATCATTTCTGAGCTCTTCTTGTAAAAAAATGAATATTCAACTGCAGTATTAACTCAGAAAAAATTAAATCAATCTAAATTGAAGCACATATCATAAATTATTTGGCCAGTTTACCTCAAAGATATTGAAGCTACCCCCCATAAAACAGGGGCTATTGATTGGAGAATAGTTAGAAAACATGACAAAGAAATACAGTGCTGGATCCCATACAGAGCCTGGGAGGATGATTTGTGAGAAGTTGTTTGTGAAAAACAATTTGTGAGGAAACTGAGAAAATCTGCACAACATGAATAAAGTCCATGGTAATGTCAAGGGCATTATACCAATCGAAATTATTTCTAACAACTATATTATGTTATGAAATAGATTTTATTTAGGCAACATTACATGAAGGGGTATATGGAAACTCCACTGAAATTTTCTATTATTTTGTAAATCAAGTACTATTTCAGAAAAAAATTTAAAGATACAGTCATGATTATGATACAAATAGCTTACAAACAGGGCATTAGGTAATAGTGTTCTTTGGTATACTAATGCAATACAATTTCTGAATGATTTAATGGACTTATCACATGAAGTTGACAGACTATTTTTTGGCAATTTAGTTATGTTTTGGATAGAGAAAACTGCACTGAATTACATAATGATGAAATACTTTGAATTTGTAAGGTTAGAGAAAAACTATCTTATTTCCTCTTTAGCATCCTTAAGACCTCTCAGTGTTGGTTGTCAAGTAGATTGCCAACTCATGGTATACAGGATGGAGAGAGGAACAGGAATAAGTACAAATCCTGCTTGTGTTTTACTTCAGACTCACTATCTAGCCAGCTGTGTGACTTAGGGTGAATTACTCAAACAGCCACGCCTCAGTGTCCTTCCCATTAATCAGGTGGAGAAAGTTATTCTCCTATCTCTTCAGGCTGAGCTCCATACCTACCCTTTAAGGTCACAAGAAAAGATAAGTGAAATAAAATCTGGAAAGAATAGGTGTCATGCCGGATGCCTATTAAACCAAATCACAACAAATATTTGTTAAATTTAAAAATGCAATGAATGTTAGAAAAACAGAGAAGGTTAGAAACTCAAAATTAGTTTTGGATTGATAGCACACAAAGATACCAAGTTTTAAAATACTTTACAAAGCAATATACAGACAAGCACAAATTAGCTTTGGAAAACATACTTGAAACCCCCAGTGAGGGAGTGACCCCAGGTAAGTGGTGTTAATCAGGGAATGCTAAAGATAAATCATTTTTTCATAAATACTATGTGTCTGCTAAAGCTATCCTGCAGGGCACTTCATCTCTTTAATAAAGACAAATGGTACTCTTTTCTGAGTAGCTGACAATTTTTGGAGCTAGTAGTAAGCCCAAGCATCTGTTTCACTTAAAAGTATACTCAAAACAACAGTGTTTCCAGGTTCTGTAACTTAAGTTCTGCACACCACCATCATTGTAATTATCACTTTGCTTGATGACTTCACCTCAATTCCCCATTTCTTTCTCTGTATATAATACAATACTTTAATCTAGATAAACATCTGATATCACAGTTCTATAGTTTTTGAACTAAAATGTTTCATATTTTTCTTAAAATGCACCCTTCTTCCCACATCGTTGTTTTTAATTAATGGCAATCTAACCATACCATCATTTGGGAATTTTTCCATTGATCTTCATAAGTAAACATTCTTATAAATTTTACATTTATATAATAATGATACCAAAGACATGGAAAAGAACCAAGCATTTGTTGAAATGGTACAATTACAAAATTAATACAACATTTTAAAAAAGAAGATTAGACATTATCCCTGGACGCAAGAAGATACAGAGGAGAGGAAGCACACTGAACCCTTCACCTCTTTTTCACATTACTTATCCTATTTGCTACCGGGAGGACCACTGACCCAATCCTGCTCAGGGAGCTGGACACTTGTCTTCTTCACCTGGGGCTGTTAAAACTCATGTGCAGTTCTCCCATATTCTGGATATTCCGTGGTGACTGGGAAAACCATGCATAACAGAGGCATAGAAGTATCTGCATATGAGAAACTTACCAGGGAAGATCCCCTCAAAAATAAAGTGTTAGGCAATTAAGGGAAAAAGATTGGAGAGTAGGAAAATACTCCAGACATTCACATATGGATGAATGTCTCTGTGAGTCTTCAGCAGGCACAATACTCTATGTTGAAAAAAGTGTTTTGAAACTGAAAAGGGATGTGGAGGATAAAATCCCCTTCCCCACGAATGGAAACTGGATTGGGCTTTCATTAGATTTATTGCCAGTATGTAGCTATAACAAATGAAGCCATGATGAACATTCTTGGGTGTGTTTAAGGGCATACACTGATTTTTAGGCAAGTAGCTAAAAGTACAATGAATCAGGTATTTGTTAACTAATAAAAATAAGGAATCTTCTTAATACATTTTTTATGTATTGCCTATTTTGTACCATAGATGCATTTCTTTTTATGCTAGCACCACATTCTTTTGATTACAGCTTTGTGAGTCTCAGGTTCAGTTAGTGTAAGTCGTCACAGTTCATCTCTGTCAAAGTTATTTTTACTTTTACATTTCTGCGTGCATTTTATAGTCATTTTTTTCAACTTCTATGGTGCATTCTATAGGATTTTGGTTGAAATATGATGTACATCAATTAATGGAAAGATGATGACTGAATAATATTGTGTGATTCAGTGCCTGAACATAGCACATTTCACAATTTATTAATGTGCTGTATAATTCCTCTCACCAATATTATTCAGTTTTCACTACAAAACACATTTGGCTCAGATTTAGCCAAAAATACTGTTTATTTTGATGCAAATGGATGTATGATTTTGATTTTAGTTTCCAATTGTTCACTACCAGTACATGGAAATTTATTTTATATTGAATTTTAATTTTGCAAACATGTGAATCTCACTCAATGAATTTCTTAACATTTCCCATAAACAACTATGTTCTCTGTGAATGAAGATTCACTTTCATTGTCATTCATATTGCTTTGCTGTCCTGGCTAGTGATTTTCTCCTTTACAGAATCCATAATGCCTGCATTTCTTCCCTTGGTGATATTTCATTAATCTTTTGTGCTTTCCTGACTTTTTTCAATCTTCTGACTGAGTTATTTCAAACAACCAGTCTAAATTCACTGATGCTTTCTTCTGCTTGTTGAATTCTATTTTCTAATTCCTCCAGCCAGTTTCTCAAACCAATTATTAGTTTTGTCATTTATACTATTTTTTGTTTTTATTTTATACTTTCTATCTTATGGTTTAACTTCCAATTTTGTTTATGATTTATTTTCCTGATTGTTTCAGAAGTTGAATCTGTGTCCACTTGTAACTCAGTGAGCCCCACTAAAATTATTATTCTGAATTGTCCATTAGTTCAAAGTTCTCCATTTCTTTTGGGTTGGCTACTCTATTTTTTAAATATATTTTTACTATATCATCAGTTTTCTTCTTAAGTTGTATGCAACATTTAGACGTTGTTGTTGTTGTTTATACATTTGAAGAAAGAGCTGTCCTGGCCATTACGCACTGGTTCAGACAGGGAGAAAACTTCAGTGCTGAGCGACATCAGACAGGAGGTCAGATAAAAGTCAGCTTGCATAAGAACACACTATCATCTTTTAAAGGTATAACATGTAAAGTACTTGCCCCGTTTTCTTCCCTCTGTCTTGCAGTAAAATCCTCTGTTTTCGGAATCTTTCAGAGAAGTGGATTCAAGATGGTGCTATCCCACTTTCATCATTGGTGACTGTCCCAGGAAATCAGGCTCTGCTGTTGTTAGGAATGAAGCAAGATAAAGACTGACTGCAAAATATTCTATAGGAGTCCAGTAGTTCATAATAGTACTGGGGCTTCCGCTTCACTGGCAATGTCAGAAGTTGTTGACCTGAGTCCCCTACAGCTCAACATAACAGCATGGCTTTACTTCTTTTATTTCATTTTTATACTTTTCTGCTGGAAGGTTAAGACCAAGGTAAAGCAGGACCCATGAAACAAGAGTTGTAGCTTTTGGGTCTGATAAGGTCAGTGAAATTCCCTCAGGATTTACCCTGAGATCCTACACCTCAGACTGTAGAACCTTTGTCAGTGTCAGCCATGTGGATAAGACTCTTTTAGAATATTTTGCTGAGTTGACATACCTATAATATTCAAATAATGGAACTAAACAAAAAAAGGGGATACAGATGAATGTCCATTTTATATCTGTGTATTCAAAGTGGTTAGGATAGATATATAGTTACATTCTCTTAATGAATAGAAGAATTTGTTCTAATTGTGTTTGTAAATAGGATATCATGTCCGCATCTTATACAGCAATTAACCACTAGGAAGAATGTATGCAATGTGTTAATTATTGAAACTGTCCTACCAATTTGGTTTGAAACTGTCTCATTGCTATTTGTTTCTCAATAAAATTTTGGGAAAAAAAAGACTGACTGCAGCCCTTAGCTGAGGTAAGGTCCCTTGACTTTATTTCCTGGAGAAGAAAAAGCACAGCACTATTGTTACTCTCAATTTCATGGGGCAGAATCACCTGTAAGATGTGTTTCCCTTTGCTTTTTTTATTACTTAATTTATTTATTGGTACATTTAAATATACATCAGAATCACATTCATCATAGGTAAATTTTATCTGTACATGATATATCTTGGTTCTTCTTTTTGGCCCATTTCCCTCCCCTCCTTTCAACTCTTCTCCCCCTGCTTCTTTTTAAAACTTTGTTTCTTTCTAGTTTTTTTTCCTTTCTCTTTATTCCTTTCGTCCACTCATCTCTCTAGTTCCCCTTCCTATTTGAACAATTTCTTCCTATTTCACAATATGCACTATAAATTGTGGTCTATATTTACTTTCAGTTTCTCACTCAAGAGAAACCATGCAATATTTGAACAGGTTTGTCCAATTTATTACACTTGAGAGTGAGGTCTCAAGGTGTCTCCATTTACCTAGAAATGTCTCAAGTTTATCCTTCTTTATGGTAGAGTAGTGTTCTTTTGAATTAAAAATAAAATATATTTTCTTTATCCCTTCATTGAGTGATAGTCATTTGGGGTGTTTCTATGATCATCTATTATAAAATATATTACTATAAACATAGTTGTGCATATATCGCAGTAGTAGGAAGGATTAATTCTATTGGGAAGATAACAAAAAGGAGAATAACTGGGCTGGGGAGATAGTTCAGTGGCTTAAGCGCCTGCCTGGCAAGCACAAGGTCCCAAGTTTGATCCCCTGTATGAAGAAAAAAAAAAGTAACTCAATCACCAAATGGAACCTATAGTTTTAGATTTTGAAGTAATCTCCACGTTAATTTACAGTTGCACCAGTCTACATTCCCACCAATGGTAGAAAAGGGCTTCTTTTTCTTCATAAGTCTGCCAGCATTTGTTATTGGTTGATTGTTGATAATAGTCATTCTTTCTGAAGTGAGTTGAAATCTTAGAGTCATTTTAACTTGCATTTCTTCAGTGGCCAGGGGAATTCCCACACAGCAAAAAAGATCAAGCTCAAATAAACAACTTAATATTAGAACTTGAACTTGCAGCAAAAGAACAAATCAAACCCAGAGCTCAGAGAAGGGAAGACATTGTAATGTCTGAGCAGAGGGTAGGGGAGATAGTTCAGTGGAATAAGTGCTTGCCTGGCAAGCACAAGGTCCTGAGTTCAATCCCTGGTACCATCAAAAAAATATGAGCAGAAATTAATGCAATTGAGATCAATAAAATAATACAAAGAGTCAATAAATCAAAGTTCTTTGAACAATTAAATAAAGTTGTCAAACACTTAGGCAAACTTGTCAAAAAAGGAAAGAAAGTACTAAAATTCATGCAATTAGAAATGAAAAGGATGAAATCATAATATATCATGTATAAATCCAGAAGATCATCAATGCTTACGGCAAGAACTTGTACTCAAATAACTTGATAAACATAAAAGAAATAGATTCCTAGAAACATATGAATTCCCAAAATTTATTCAAGAATATACAACTTTTCTAAATAACTTACATAATTCAATGAAATTAAAGACATAGTTAAAAGCTGATCAACAAGGAGAAGCCCAAGTCCTGATGGATTCACTGATGAATTCTATAAGATATTTAGAGAACCTATAATACACCTACCCTTCAAACTCTTTAGTGAAATTGAAAGAGAAAAAATACTCTCAAAGTCATTGCTGGAAGCTAGCATTGCTGATACCAAAACCAGAGAAGGAGCCATGCAAAAAATGGAAACACAATAAAGAAAGAAAAAACAGAGAGGGAGAGAGAGAGAGAGAGAGAGAGAGAGAGAGAGAGAGAGAGAGAGAGAGAGAGAGAAACAGAGATCGATATCGCGAATGAACATAAATTTTTAAAATGTCCCCAATATGATACTGGCACACAGAATGCAACAAATCATCAAGCTTCATTGATCTATCATAGTTACACTGGCTTTCTTTCCACAAATTCTTGTTTTTTTTTTTTTTTTTTCAGAATGGGGGATTGAGCTCAGGATCTTGAGCTTGCCAGGGAAGCGCTTATTCCACTGAGCCATCTCCCCTGCACTCACTTGTTTTTTTTTTTAGTTCCTATGTTATTTTCCTTTTTTTAAAAAAAATTTATTTATTTATTTGTGTGTGTGTGTGTGTGTGTGTGTGTGTGTGTGTGTGTGTGTGAGTGTGTGTGTGTGTGGCCAGCTCAGCCCACCAGGGGGCGGGGTTGGCTGGCATGTGGTGCTGGGGTATTGAACTGTGGTCCCTGTGCTTTGCTAAGTTTGTTCTAAGTAGGTGCTTTAGCCCACTGAGCCATCTCACCAGCCTCCCTGTGTTATTTTCCTATTTTTAATTTTCTTGAAAAAATACTTATCCTTGTAGTATTATTATCACATTTTCTTTATTATACGTTTTCAGAGCTAAGATTTTTTTCTTTTTTACATAATCCTTTCTATATCACTTATTTTTACTGGACTGTAGTTAATCCTGTAATTGTGTAGACAAGCTTGCACTCATGTATTTATATTCTAACTTTCCATTATGTGCTCTGCAAGGAACATCAATTTATCTTACTTCTGTAACCCAGAGACTGCACAAATCCTGGGACATAATTCCTCTTTAAATGAGGACCAAAAGTAAGAGAAGAATTTTGAGATAGAAAGTAAGGGAAATGAGAAGAAATGAAGGTGAGACGGGCTATGTGCTTAAGGCAATGCAACTAGAAATTCAAAATGCATTTTCCTGGGAAACACATAATCCCATCAAACTAAAATTTGATTATGATGAAATTTAATTTACAAAAATTCACAAAAATGTTTCCTATTTTAAAAATAGCATATGACATTTCATCTGTAACACTGACATTATTGGCCAGGTGAGGAAAGTATGCTCTGAACTATAACCATTACATAAATGAGTTATTTATAAAGTCAAACTGGTAAATAAATATGTTCTGAGAATGAAGAATCTGTTAGTGCTTAACTTATTTATAATTTTCATGAACAGTGTAACACACAAAGCAGTTTTGTCTCATAAAAGGGAAATAATAGTGTGACAAGGGTCAGTGCTAGATTCACCATTGGTTTGGAATTTAAGATCAGTAAAATGCTGACTAAAAGCAGCCTTGAGAGAATCTATTAATTTAGCATATATTAAGATGTACATTCTCACGAGGGACTATATTTTCTACTCATTTTAACAGTTAGCATTATGTTTTGTTGTTAGATTTGGAAATAAACTGAGCTCAACACGATAATCTGACAAATCAATCATTTAGAGCAATACCCCAAGGCTTTGTGTGCATAATGTAGACTGTAGCTCTCAAATCTGAGACAGGTAATAAATTGAAAACCAGACAACTACACACACTCTTATATGTATGTGTACACATACACACACATGAGATATGCGTAACACATATAACAATTAATGTCATTTACTATCATATTTTATATATTTTGTGTAGAATTTTCTGTGATGCTACTCAAATCACCAGCAATAAGGGAAATGCATTTAAAGAGTGATATTATTAACTTAAGTTGTGATGTTGTAGCCTAATAGATTATTTTACCTAAAATGCATGGAATATGAAATTAAAAGATCTTAATTTTGTATACTGTACCAGTTTCCGAGACTAGTTCAAGGTTATCATATGAATTCAATGATTTTTGTAAATAGCAGCCATGGGGACCAGGGAGATTGCTCAGTGGAATAAGTGTTTCTCTGGCAAGTACAAGGGCCTGAGTTCAATCCCCGGTTAAAAAAAAAAAAAGCCACCATGTTCTGAGCAAGTTTTAATGGCAGACTCATTGTACTTGGCAAGGTACATAGACTAGGAGAGATCAAGACAGAGAATGAGGAGAACTTGGTCAGCAGGAGGCTGAATGAGGGAGGAGAGTACCATGTGGTACGCTCCAACTGTAGAGGACTTCAGTTCATTCAACTTTCCTACCTCTTCTTAAGTTGTCAAGCAAGGTAGAACAACCATAATCCTGGAGAACATGTTCTCAGATAAGGTGACTATCCAAAATAAGTTAAAAAAAAGTGTGAGAGGCAAACTGTAGTAGGAACTGTGGTGAGCTTTGGAGAGACTGCTCATCTTTAAGACCACGGCACTGTTTTCTGAGCTGCCAAGCTCCTTGTTTATTGACTTCTCACAGCCTACTTTCTTTGTATATATTCCCCTCAAGTGAAGCACAGTCCTTCAGATGGATTCTACAGTGTTTCTATAAACAGCCTTCTTCCACTGACCAGTCAGTGCGAAGACCCAAAGTCCAACTCCCATGCCTCCCTTAAGGGTATCAGTGAAGTCAAACTCAACTCCAATTTAGGTGTCAAAGGTTGGATTACAGGAGCTTTTGGAGGTTCCATGCTACCTCAACTTCTTCCAGCGTGTCATGACAAATAGCACTTATTCAGAAGACCAGAGTGACAGACAATCCAAACACGAACTTCCTATTACAAATTGCCATATTCAGTGCAGTTGCTTCGTTCACAGGTGTCAGTATACATAGTCAGTCAGGGTGAGAATCGTTCCAATGAACTGCTAGATTCAAAAATCTTCTGAAGACTCTCAGGAAAATTGCCTTACCCGTACTGAACATATAACTGGATGGTAGACCTCTATCATGTTGCTGAGTTCATCTCCTTGCTCTCTCTTCATTGTCTAATCGTCAAGTTCTTGCTTTCATTTTAATTGTATTAAATCTTTCAATTTGTATTTCTTCTTTTGAGTTCTTATACCAGGGAGACTATACTATACATACACATGTGTGTCTGGTTTATTTCATTTATGAAAGGCATCCACTTAAATAAAAAGGCTTCGAGTTTATCATTCGTTATAGCTGAGTAATACTCCATTGTGTAAAAATACCACATCGTCATCTATTCCTTAGGTGATGGGTATCTTGATTGTTTTCAAGATTTGGCTATCACAAATTGTACTGCTATAAACATAGGTACACATATATCACTATGATATGATGTTCTCAGATCCTCTGGGGAAATTCCCAGTAAGGGAATAGCTGGTTTGAATGGGATTTCCAGTCCTAGTTTTCCAAGGAGTCTCCACACTGATTTCCATAATGGTTGTACCAGTCTACATTCCCACCAGCAGTGAAGAAGGTTTCCTTTTTCCCCACAGACTCTCCAACATTTGTTTTTGGTTGATTTCTTTATAATAGCCATTCTTTCTGGGGTGAAATGATATCTCAATGTTATTTTAAATTGCACTTCACGGATGGCTAGTGATGTGGAGCATTTTTTCGCATATTTATATGCTTCTTTAAATTCATCCTCTGAGAAGCGTGTGTTCATCTCGGATGCCCATTTCTGGACTGGGTCTTTAAATTTTGAGGCCCCATTGTTTTTAGTTCTTTACAAATTCTAGAAAGCGGACCTTTGTCTGAGTACTTATTTGTCAAGATTTTTTTCCATTTTTGTGGGTTGTCTTTTCACTTTGTTGGTAATTTGTTTAAATGTGCAAAATGTTCCCAATAAGAGGAGGTCCCAGTTGTTAATTCTTTAAATGTTTCCCACGTGATTTGACTTTTGTTCATGAACTTTTTGCCTTCCCCTATGTTTTTAAGAGTTCTTCCTACTTAAATTTCTTCCACAAAATTTAATGTTTCTGTTTTAACTTTTAGATTTTTAATCCATTTTGACTTTAGCTTAGTGCAGGGTGATAGACCTGAGTCAAGTTTTAGGTTTGGCATGTAGGGAGTCAGTTTTTCCAGCATCATTTGTTAAAGAGGCTATCTTTGTTCCAGTAAGCATGTTTGGCCCCTTTGTCAAAGATAAGTTGGCTGAATGTGTTTACAGAGGATTCAGTATCTTCTAATCTATTCCCCTGATCCTCAGGTCTATTTTCTTGCCAGTGCCATGCTGGTTTTATCACAGTAGCCTTGTAGTATAATTTCAAGTCAGGAATTGTAATGCATCCTGCCTTGTCTTTGTGGCCCAGGATTGCCTTTGCTATTCTGGGTCTTTTTTGGTTCCAAATAAATTTTAGGAATGATTTCTCAACCTCTGTGTGGTATGTTAGTGGTAGTTTGACATAGATTTCATTAAATCTGTACAGAAATTTTGGGAGTATAGCCATCTTCACAGTGTTGGTTCTTCCTATCCAGGAGCAGGGAATGATTTTCTATTTTCTGAAATCCTCTATGATCTCTATTTTAAGAGTACTATAATTTTCCTTGAAAATATGTTTGGGGGCTGGGGACATGGCTCAGACGAATAAGTGCTTTTCTGGAAAGTGCAAGGGTCTGAGTTCAATCCCCGGTTCTGCCACAAAAAAAAAGAAAAGAAAATATCTTTGACTTCTTCAGATTAATTCCAAGGTATTTGTATTCCTTGGTGCTATTGTAAAAGGTATTGTTTCTATATTTTCCCTCTCAGTGTGTTTGTTCTCTGTGTATAGGAATGCTATTGACTTTTGGGTATTGACTTTGCATCCTGCTGTGCTACTGAATTTGTGTATTAATTCTACTAGCTTCTTGGTGTTTTTGGGGTCTTCCCAGTAAAGTATCATGTCATCTGTGAATAATGATAATTTAATGTATTCTTTAATGATTCTTATTCCTTTTATTTCACCTTCTTGTCTAATCACTCTAGCTGACGATTCCAGAACTATCTCGAATAGGAGGTGTGAAAGAGGTCATCCTTGTTTTGTACCAGATCTAAGAGTAAAAGATTTCAGTGTTTCAACATTTAAAATTATGTTAGCCATTGGGTTTTTATAAATGGATTTTATCAGATTGATTTACAGACCATCTATTCGAATGTTCTGTAGGATTTTGAACATGAATGAGTGCTGGACTTTGTCAAAAGCCTTTTCTGCATCAATTGAGATGATAATGTGGTTTTTAGATTTCGTTCTATTGATATAGTTTATTACATTTATACATTTTCTAATATTGAACCATTCTTCCATCCCTGGGATGTATCCTACCTGCTTATGATGTATGATCTTCTTGATGATTTGCTGGGATTTTACAGAGGACTTTTGCATCTATGTTCATGAGGGAGATTGGCCTGTAGTTCTCTTTTTTAGTTGCATCTTTTCCTGGTTTTTGGTATCAGTATAATACTTGCCTCTAGGAATGATTTTGGGAGAATTGCTTCCTTTTCAATTTCATGGAAGAGTTTGAGGAGTATAGGGACTATATCACCTGTAAATTTCTTGTAGATTTCAGCTGTGAGTCCATCCGGACCTGAGCTTTCTTTGTCGATAGGATTTTTATTACATCTCCTATTTCATGGAGTGTTATTTGGCTATTGAGAGTGGTCATATCTTGTTGATTCAGTTGTGGTAATTTGTACCTTTCTAAGAATCTGTCCATTTCATATGTGTCTTCTAATCTGTGAGAGTAAAGATTCTCAAAGTACCTATTGATAATCTTCTGAATTTCCACTGCCTCTGTGGTGATTATACCCTTTTCATTCCTGATTGCTTGTATTTGAGTTTTTTCTTTCCTCTTTTTGATGAGGTTAACTGGGGGCTCATTGATTTTATTTAATCTTGCAAACAACCAGCTTTTTGAATTCTTTGAACCCTTTTTTTTTTTCATCTCAATTGAGTTAATTTCTGATTTAATCTGAATGATTTCTTCCCATCTTTGGGCTCTTGGTTTAGTTTGCTCTTCCTTTTCTAGTTGTTGTTGATGCAGCATTAGGGTGTTTATTTGTTCCCATTCTGTTTTCTTAATGTGTGAGTTCACAGCTATAAATTTCCCCCTGAGAACTACTCTCGCCCTATCCCATAAATTCCAATAAGTTGTTCTTGAATTTTCATTGAATTGTAGATATTGTTGAATTTCTTGCTTAATTTCATCTGTGACCCCTTTGTTGCTGAGTAGGGTGTTGTTTAATTTGCATATATTTAGGGGGATTTTCTGGTTTCTTTTGTTATTTATTTCTAGTTTCATTGCACTGTGGTCAGATAATGGGCAAGGGATGATTTTTTTCTTGCATATACTTAAACATGACCTATGGACCTGTATGTGGTCTATTTTAGGAAATGGCCCATGTGCAGCTGAGAAAAATGTGTATTCAGCTGTGTTTGGGTGGAACACTCTGTATATGTCCACCAAGTTCATTTCTTTCAAGCTCTGATTTAGGTCTGTTACTTCTTTGCCAATTGTCTCTTTGACCGATCTTTTTTGGCTAAGGGGATGTTAATTTCTCTAGTTAAGAATGTTGTATTGGATATTAGATTTTTCAGGTAAACAAAGATTTGTTTGATATAGTGGGGTGCTCCCGTGATTGGTGCATACATACTTATGAGTGTAACCTCTTCCTCTTGAATTTTCTCCTAGCCAGTATGTAGAGGCCTTCTTTATTTCCCTTTGTCATTCTTGCTTTGAAGTTGAGACTGTCTGAGAATAGGATTGCTACCTCTGCTTTTTTTCTGAGGTGCTGGGGCATGTAGAATTGTTTTCCATCCTTTGACTTTCAGCCTATGAATTTATTTATGAGTTAAGTGTGTTTCTTGTATACAGCATATTATTGGATTTTGTTTCCTAATCCACTGTGCCAGTCTATTTCTCTTTATTGGTGAATTGAGTCCATTTATATTGATGGTTATAATTAAAATGTATTGACTTACGATTGACATGTTATTTACCTGCTATTGTTTACTCCTTTTTCTTTTTTATTTGTTTGCCCTATTTAGTTGGTTGCTTCTGTTCTTGTTCATGGAGTTCTGATCATTTTGGTCCCTCTCTAGAACATTTTTCAGTAGTGTGTGTAGGGTTGGCTTTGTCATCATGAAATTCTTTAGTTGTTCTTTGTCATGGAAGTATTTCACTTCTCCATCAAACTTGAAAGAGAGTTTTGCAGGGTATAGTAGTCTGGGCTGGAATTTGTTTTCATAGAAGACTTGAAGTACTCTGCTCTGTGCTCTTCTTGCCTTCATGGTTTGTGAAGAGATGTCAGCCAAAATTTGATGTTTTTTCCTTTGAATGTGATGTGCTTCTTTTCTCTAGTGGCTTTCAGTATATTATTCTTGTGCTGGATTTCTTGGATCTTGACTATTATATGTTTCAGTGAGTTTTTAATTGTGTTGAGGTTACTTGGCATTCTGTATGCGTCAGTTACCTGGATGTGAGATTACCTCATATGTGCGAAGTTTTCTGCTATTACTTCTGCCCGTATTTTGTAAATGTCATTTGTATTGACTCCTCCTTCTTTCTCATTGATAATTATTAGTCTCACATTGTTCATCTTTGCATCGTCTTGCAGGTGATGAATGATTTTTTCCTGCATCCTAGTTGTTTTTAAGAGATCTTTGCTTAACTTTTCACTAGTTGAACCAGTGTCTTCATATCTGAAACTCTGTCTTCACTTTCACTGAAATGGTTTTGCAAGCTTGTGATTGAGATTTTAAGTTCCTCTGTATCTCTTTGACTCTGCTTCTTGTGATCTATTTCTTTCCTGTATTGCTCATTCAAGGAATGTCATTTTTCTAATCTCCTCTATTTTTTTATCAATTTCTTCTTTAGAAGCAGTTATTAATCCTTTTCCTGCAGAGATTTTTCCATTTGGTTTTGCTAGATATGTTTCTCTATTTGATTCTTTACTTCAGAAGCTATGAGTGCAGAGTTTTCTTTTTTCATTTCAGAAAAGAATTCCACTCTGAGTTCCTCTATACCTTTCTGCAGTTGTTTCTTTATTTCAGAAGCTGTTGATTCATTGATTTCAGCTGTGTGATTACCATTTTTTTTTTCTGTGCTAGTGTCCTCTGCCCTTGTTCTGGGTGTGTTTGGCATCTTAGATTGCATTTTGCTCCTTATCTTTGTCATTTTGTGTAGCACTGTCTTCTGATCTCTGTTGTAGAGCTTTGGTGCAGTTATAACCTTAGCACCTACTGAAATTCAGGTGCAGATCTACAAAGTCTGGATTTATCCAGCTGTGCCTGGCTTGGTTCTGGCTGCTGTGCTCAGCTCCTTCCTGCTGCTGCCCTTGGGAGTGAACCTGTTGTGCCCCTCTGACAAGATGTTCTGATTCTGGACTAGCTGTGTGGTTCTGTCCCCTACTCTCTCTGCGGGACTACAGCTGCAGATTTTCATCCCAGGCCTTTATGCCAGGCCTGAGCTGAGTCTGAATGGGACAAAGGGGAGTAGGGGAGAGAGGAAGTTCTCCAATACCCTCACCGGGTCTGGGCTAGGCCTGGATCTGTGTTTCCGAATGAGGCAGAAGTTCTCACTCACTCAATTATCTTGGGGGTGCTGTGGGATTGGTGGCGAGGGTCCAAAGGGCGAGGAAGAGGGTCTCACTTACGCTTCGCCTGGGTTTGGATTGGATAGGTCCCACAGGCCCTGGGTAGCCAGAAGCTCTCCCACACACTCACAGGGACTTGGCTAGAGCTGGATCTCAACATCTATATTTTTAATGCTACACAGATTATCAAGTCAGTTGGGGAAATATGAACTAAAAAGTTCTACAGCTACAGAGTTTCACTAATTTTTTAAGGATGTCATAATAATGCCACAAAGTGATGGACTTAAACAAGTAAAGTCATTTTCTCTCATTTCCAGATGCTAGAAATCTGATAGCTAGATGTTGCCATGCTTGCATTCTTTTGAGAGTTATCAGAAAGAATGTATTTCATGTTTTCCCCTAGACTCTGCTGGATTGCACATATTTTCCCTACATATATGCCTGTGTCCAAATTTCCTCTCTTTATAAAGACAAGCTTCATACTACACCGCTTTGAGAAGAAAAATCTCAGTCATTTCTGTCAGCCCCCATGACATTTCCAAATGAAGTTACATTCTGAAATACTGCAAATTAAAATTTTAACCTATGAATTTTGGGTCGATACAATGGAACCCACTAAGGGACTCTACAACTTAAACTCTTTAATATATATTCTTATATTATCCAGAAGGCAGGAAAGAGTAAGATAGGTAAGCTAAGAAGGAGAAGCTGGTAGAAAAAATACTTCCTCTAACGACTTGGCAATTGTTTTTGGTATTTCAGGATGAGGATATGTGTGGGAGGCAGGTGGTTGAATCTTATATTACATTAATTGCTTGTGCCCATAGATTTGGTGGTTATAATACTATCCTTAAATTTAATGGGTACATTTCAGTCTCTTTTTTTATGGTGTGCTGCATTTGCTAAATCCAGTGTTTTCAAAGACTGTAAAAACAGGCTTCTAAAGTCAATGGCTCTATCCCTTTGTTCATTTAAACCATACTACTTTAACATTTTTAATTATTATTGTTAATTTAGTATTATTTTCCCTTAAGATTTCCACAAATAATATAGACTAACATCTATTGATTGCATAGTGGTTAAAAGGCCCTGCACCATATAATACTGCAATATAGTATCATGTAAAATTTAACTGAATCTCAATAATTTTACTAACTCTTGCAGAACTTTAGGCCAATAAATATTTGTCCAGCCACAAAACTGATGTGATGATTAAGGTCACAAAGCATTACTTTTTTTTCCTCCTAGGTTTCTAGACTGTTGTCTGAATGTCATATCAGGCAAGATAAATTTTCATTGCCTCCTAGACATGGTCTAATAAAAGGGGACGGTATCATTTTTGGAAGACAATCAATACACTGACATTTTCCAAGAGTGTTGTCTCATAGAAATTTAAGGCCTAAATAAATAAGCAAATCCTAATATGTAGTAGTACCTCCATGATTTAAGAATACATCTGCTATACTCCCTACAGAGTTCATTTTAATTAGTTGTATACTAGAAAGTTAAACACTATTGAACACCTTTTCAAGGCTTCAGTGGAAAAAAAATCATTGGCTTGTTTTTTCAATCTTTGGAGACAAACAACCGTGTTTTTAAAAAGGTTAAAACTAAAGGTGAATTTAAAGTACAAATTTGTTTGTTCTATTATTAGTAACTTAAGTATGGAAAATTTGCATCCTTTATGCAGGTAGAAGTCTGACCAACATTGATCACTATGAACTTCCTAAGAAATACACCTTCAACAGTTTGTTTCAACACTGAAATTAATTTTTCCTATTCTGCCCAAGAAAGGAAATGTAAAATCTTTAGGGATTTGTATATTTGGTCTTTAACATAAATAGTTTAGCTCACCAAGAAGCCACTAGCACAGAACTCGTTTGCTTACCTAATTCTGCAAAATGAGGAAGAATACAGAAAAGTGAGAAGCCAAACCTGATTAAGTTTTCTGACTTCCAGAGTCACTTATCTCGTGGTATCTCACTTTAAGTAAAATTTGGGAGGCTGGAAAATAACTGGACTCAGAAACCAATTCTACAGCCACTGGGCTTCTGATTTCATCACCATTTTCATCATTTCTTCACATATTGTACTTTTCTACCCTGAAAACTCAGTGTATGTGATCATGAGATCCACCAAATAAAAAGTGATGGTAGTAGTGAGGGTTTTTCTGTCATTCTCTACAATGCTATTTGCTTTATGTAGAATCAGCATATAAATTCACCTTCCTTCACTTGCTTGTATTTTGGGAGATAGTGATAGTTTTTGTCATTGAACTGTATGTTTTTCTGGGTTTCTGTTTCACATTTACAAGTTTATCCAAGGGTGTGAATCCCTTGGGGTGTCAGAAGAACTGACATTCCAGTCTGCAGAATCTGTTGGCTTTTAAACAGTCTCACCTGATGGCTTAAAATATCCTCCCCCAAATCTCTTTTAGCCATTTATAAAATCTGGTCATGATTATTGAATGTCAATGCATTTGTCTGGAAAACCAAAGTGGAAGAGTGTGAGCTGTTTATTGCTATGTAATGTAGATACGGGAAATAAGCTAAACAGCACTTAGGGAACAGTCCCAAACAGAAGGCATACATGACCTCTTAAGCCCTACTCAGGCAGCCAATAGGATTTTCAGTATGGAACCTGACAAAACAGCTCTTCAGGCAGGAAAAAGTATAACTTTGCTTAAATTTATTTCAGTTATTGGACCACACTCTCAAACCTAAGATAAAGCCACGGACCCACAGAAATCTTGCTTCTTCATCATGCTTACTGGTGTGGAGGACCAAGACCATAGAATCACAAAGGCCCTGTTTAGAAGACCCTAAGTGGCCTGGCCACAGCATCTGATTTAGAGTCTTAATGACTTGATGAAAGGACAGAACATCTGTTTGGGACACCCATGTGGCCTAGACAAGTGCATATTTCCATGAAATAAATAGACAGGAAGTAAAGAATAAAAAAAGAAAAAGAAAAATTAATGTCTTTGAATGAAACACTCTCATGCATCATTGAAGTGGAAGTGAAAGACACCAAGAGTAGAAATTATGTTGGAGAACAGCTTAGGTAATCATTTCCAATTTTAAGAAACAGAAAAGGAAATAGAAACAATTTCAATTTTTCTCTAACCTTCTCTGAATAAATGAGTAAATGTATTTTTTTTTTCTTTTAGCAAGTAGGCAGATAAACTCATTAGTAATGAATACAGATTTCCAATAGCTGACACATGAAACAAATTGATGTTATACTTTAAAAACAGTACAAAAAATGAAATAAAAAAAATAAAAACAGTACAAAGTAAACACATTTGTAATCCCAGAAGCTCTGGCGGCTTAGGCAAGGGGACAGTAGGTTGGAGGCTGGCCTAAGCAATTAGCAAGACCTTGTCTCTAATAAAATATTACAACCTTGGCTAAGGAAGTATCTAGGGGTAAAGGTCCTAGACTCAGTCCCCAGTCACACACAGAAAAATAAACAATAAAAATTAGTGAAAGAGAACATAGCATATACTACAACTAACAGAATTTTCTCTGCTCCTTACAAACTTGGATTTATTTATTTTCATCTTCCTTATATTTATTGAATAGGTCTAGTGATTTTCTGTGCCTAAAACCTCTTCACATTCTATGAAGAGCTGAGAAAAATAATTTGAAAATAGAAGCCCAGCTTGTATCTTAAGGAATTGTTTAGGTCCAGTTATTCAGTGAGGAAGCATATTCTCTCTTAGATCCACATTTGATCACAATAGCTTCAGAAAATACTCAGACATTAGGCTTGTTAGGACAGCCTGGCTTTCCAACACCTTTTGTCATACAAAGTGCAAACTACCCTGAGCCAGAAGGCAAGCAGCATTTTTCCATGATTTTCTTTGTCTCAAAGATTTATAACTTTCTGATATCTGAGGCAACACTCCAGAGGTATGAGCAGGGTTTAAGCACCCAACATTAGTGAAGATAGCAGCTGATAAATTCCACAAATACTTCCATGACTTATTGTGGTTTTCTTATTGAGTAAGCTTACATCCAGCTATATTGATCACTTTCCCCTTAGTCATTTACTAAATATCATTCCTGTGATAGGAACTTTGACAGGTGCTTAAGAACTGAAATAAAAGCTTTAGTTCTCTTTTCAAAGAGCTCAGAATTTAAAGGAGGGGAAATGAAAATAACCTGAAAAGTATACGAAGGGAAAAAATTTACTACTGTAACCCAGAGGGCTTTTTGACAGAGTACAAAGCTCAGACAAAGGAGGGGCTAGTGGGAGACTGGCCCATTGTTAAACCTTGACGTACACATGGGGAGTAATTGTGTAAGAGAAAGCATAAAGCATTTCAATACGAGGACTCCACAAGTGAATGGTGCAGATATTCACACAGTTTTGCGTACTTGGGAATTTACAACCACATTTCTAAAACTAAAGTTCGGAGACATGGAGAGAGCACCAAATAAATCTGTGAATACAAACAAAGTCCAAAAAATCCTGGAGATTTGAATTCAAGATCAAGAAATTTATACTTTATCGCATGTGAGTGGAAGCTGAATATTTTTAAACTTATGAAAAAGAGAAAATCCATGAACAGAAATGTATAACAAAAGACTTGTGCTTTGTCTGTGGGAATAGTATTTTGTTGGTCTAAACAATGTTTAGGACAGTGCTAAATTAAATAAATTGATGTAAAAACTACACAGAGGACAGCATATTTCAGAGAGGACTGAGAGGGAGTTTCCTGGCTTGGTTCCCTGAAACATTTAAGAAAAAGAAAAGCTGGAGCAGTCTTAAAGAGCTACATCTCCTAAGACTTTAATTTCTGTATTGACCATGCTAAATTCGAGATATACTTCAGTAAAGGTGTTCAGTGTATAAATGGGACACTAGTCTTGGTAGAGATATCAGGGTAGGATTCTCAGTAAATTGAGTAAGTACTTGAAAAGAAAATGAGCAACAAAGTCAGAGACTTCAGAGAAAATGAAGGAGGCTTTAGAGTCCTGCAAATGTGCTCACTGACACCTACTGCCCATAGGAAGGCAACAGGGTGAGTTAGATGAAAGTTGTACTGGTTGATACATTGTGTCAACTTGAGAAGCTCAGAAGTTTGATTAAGTGACTCTGCAAAGGGCCAGGATTCTTAGCTTGTAAATGTCCTCACAGTCTGCAAGAGGAGGGCAGGAACCTTGTGTGAGTTCTACACCCCCAGTCCCAGGGTAGCTTGTTTATAATATAAGGAGGGGCAAGAGGCCGGCTACAAATCCAGCTTCTGCCTTTCCTTTGCTCTTCGCTGCTTTCTGCTGCCATGAACTGCTGCCCTCGGCCATGTGCCACTCTGCCTGGGAGCCAGCCGAGTATAGCTTGAAATTTTCACTAACTGTGAGCTAAGTAAACCTTTCCTTCCTTAATTTTGGGTGTTGGGTATTTTATCCCAGCAACAAGTGAAAAATAGCTGATACAGGTGTGGTCCTACTCTCCACACGTTATTAGCAAAATATTGACAAAATAATATAAAAGTTACACAATAAAAGGGAGTGTTTACTGCATGTATACTTTTGAGAAACTCTTGATAATATAAATGAAATGAGATAATAGCATTCAAAGTTTTAAATCGTCCAAACAGTACCATAGTGTATAAAGGGGGATGTTCATGAGACAGTTAAGGTCATTAAAATACTAAGTTAAAGAAAAAAATTAAAATAATCAAGAAATGTTGGAAAACAATGTTACAGATGAACATAATCTATGCCAGCTATCAAACTGAATGAATTATCAAATATAAATCATGAAGTGAACTATTAATGTTAATGAGCTATTAAGAAATTAAAATAATGAACTGTTGATATAGACATGGGGAAGAGGTCAATACAAATGAATACACCATCCATCAGTAGACTTCTAAAGAAGGTTAATATTTGCAATAAAAATCATTTTGATTACAAATAATCTAACAAATAGCTTAAGACATTGTCTTTCCATTAGAAAATATTAAAATATTAATATCTCATATGTACATATAAATAAAATGGTGTTCTGAGAGATCAAAGTTCTAAAAGTATAGCAGAATTAAGAGTAAAATAGTATTTCATGCTTTTCAGAAATAGATCCTATAAAGACCATAAAAGGAAAGATTTGAGGTATTTTTAATATTTTAAATTTTAAAAATACTTTTACTATTTTAAAACTATTTATATATAATACAATGTATCATTAATTTTTTTCTTTTTTTGTGGTGCTGGGGGATTGAACTCAGGACCCTGTGCTTGCCAGTAAATGTTTTTAAAAAATCAACAACATAATGGGAACTTTGAAATACATAGTAGTTTAGGTTAAAATTGCCTATAACCTAACATGAGCAGCAAAACATGATCTAAGAAAAAATAACAAAGATTAAAGAGTAGAAAAAAATGTATATATGGCCAGGAAATATATGAAAGTGTGATAAATTCACTAATAATCCTTGAATTAGATACTTTTCACCAGGTGATAGTTAAAGACGATGTACAGCTGAGACACAAAGCAATAGTGCAGATTACCTTTTGTTGCTGGTAAGAAAGGTTGTTGAATAATTGTCCCTGTCATGGTATAGAACTCTTTTTGTTTTTTGATCTATAACTTTTTGAAAGTGCACTGTCTCTGCCCGCAGCAATGTTCCAACACTGTAAGTGGAATATCTGAATTAAAAGGTCAGCTATGGGAAGTGGTTCACCACAAATAGATAAAAATAAATGCACACTGAAGGGCATAGAAGATGGACACCAAGAGATGGATAGCATTCTGCCTTGAGGTGGCAGGCAGGTATAGCTGAGTGTGAATATTCCTAGACTAAGTGGCAAGTGTGGGTTTATACATCAGGATGGAAAATATCAATTTTATGTGCTAAAGTAATCATTGCATTATAGTTGGGAACACAAACGCTCAATGGTAGAAGACCAAAAAATGCAGAAGGAAGAATTACCTAGTGGAAATTAAGTCTCTTCTTTAAGAAATTTATCTGGAAAAGCAAAAATGACCAGCAAGAAACTGAAGACGGAAATGCCAATAGTATTTCTCTCCCTCCAGAGTCACCCTCTGGCCTACAGGCAGTTCTTTTAAAAATAGCTGCTGTCTGCCGTTTGCCATTACTATCACAGATACAATCTCTGTCCTGACTGCCCCGAACTGAAATTAGTCTTCTGCATTCAGAAGCAGCTCACCCGCGCTCACGTCGCTTTCATGAAGGTCCCTGCCGTGTCAGGCAGTTTTCACAACGCTGGTGTTTCCATGCAGCGCCTACACCGTGTCCGTGTGATATTGTACAGCAAAGAAGGTCAAAGGAGTCTCTCTGTGCCCTTTCTTTTACGTAGAATCTATCATGCCTGGTATAATTAAAATAGGAAGACAGGTTATTTTTCCTACCTATTAAATATAAATATCTTGCGGGGTTTGTAAATGAGTTGCTGTAGTGTCTAAAATGGCCTGTTGTTTGGTAAAGGAAATAAAGAAGATCATCGGAACTTTGAACACTTTATTAAAAAGACAAAAACGTGACTTGAGTAGAATTAGGCATGTGTGTAAAAGCAACCTACACACTTTCTGAAACCACACAATATGACAGTAGGTGTTTAGGTCTGTGTGTGTGTGTGTGTGTGTGCGTGTGCATGTATGTGTTTGTAGGACATTTCTTACCGTAGTACAGTTTCTGTGAGCGTGTACTTTTCAAATTTTCCCCAAATCAATGTCAGTTTTAAAATATAAGTAGGAAATGAAACCCATTACGTTTGTGATGAATTTATATAAGGAAGATGAAATTCCTATGAATTATTTACAAAGATAAAAATGATTAAATTATTATAAACATGATTACTTAGATCATTATAACTATTAGCAAACAAAAGTACATTAGAAAGAAGATAGAAGAAAGGATGGAAGATTTGGGCTTCTGTTTTTAGTTTAGAAACCCTGAAATACTTTCAATGACTCTTCAAGAGCAAGATTCACGTTTTCTGTGTGCCTTGTTCCTAACAAAATGACTGCATGTATAGGGACTTCGATTTTTTTTTTTCTTTTTCTTTTTTATGAATTTAGGGCAGGGTCTACAGGGTTTACAGGGTTTCACTGTGTAGATCGGACTTGTAGACATTCTCCTGTTACAGCCTCCTAAGTGCTGGAATTATAGGCGTGCCACCATGTGGAGTCTTAATGGCTGTCTCAACGCACCCCTGGGGCGGGGCCGGCACAGCAGGCTGGTATTGAACCCTGGCTGCTGAGCTCTGCACAGCAGACATTTTAGTCCTCTGCACTATCTGGCCAGCCTGGGACTTTGATATTTTCTAAGCGCGTCGTTCTACCTACTCCGTGGCTGTATTCCTTGCCAGCAGGAAATGTGCCAACGCCATTTAGAAAAGTAAATGGTGGCAACAAATGTCTTGAGTTGTGCTTCAAATTCACAGAGCTCTGTAGTCATTAGCTTGCTTAAAACTCTCCAGCTTAGACTGACGAGCCCAGAACGGTGATGGGAGACTCTACCACTGCCATTCACCGATTCAGTCCTTCATTTTACTTTCTACTGAGTGTCAGCAAACCATGCTTAGCTATATAAAGTTAAAGGAAAAGGACATTGAAAAAAGGGGGAAAAATAACATTAACGCCAGACAAGTAAAAGCCAAACTATGGCATACAAGTTATGTGCAAAGGAAAGTAAATCTTTCTGTTCTGTCTCACTGCTTGCCTAAGAAATTCTTTAAGATATCAGCATCGTTTTCAAACAAAAGAGAATTATAAGCATTTTCTGACTGCACAAGTCTGTCTTGGTCTTTAAGTTTTCATTTCTGTGTTTATTATATTTATTCTAGTTTTATTGCTATATTTTAAACTATACGCCTCCCTATTTTTAACATTTAACACCTTCTCTCCAAGGTTTAAACATTTTTTATCTTCTGTGCTATATCTAGTATTATTTTTATTTCAAAAGGTAACTCTAGTCACTCTTCTCCCAACTTGGCCAGAAGTGAGAACAGTTTTGCTATTGTCTCTAAGGTTTTTTTGGCTAACATATATAAAAATTTATTTCTAATAAGTCAAATAATTTTGGTTTTATTCAGAGGATCATTTGATACTAAAAATGTGGAATCTAAATTTAATGAAGGTGTATATGAAAATGTTTTTTCAATAAATATTTAACCTTGGCACCAATGGGGCAATAATGATATAAAGAGACAACTAAAATGCAAGAGAAACCACAGAATCACAGCCATTTGAAGTGATAGTATGACTCAAGAATTATTGCTTTTCTATAGCAATAACTATTGTTATATTATTATATCTATATTGTCACTCATATTGTTATAGTTGTTGAGTATTTGTACTTTTTAGAAATTTGGGACCGTAAAATTAATGCATAAAATATATCTTACTAATATTCCTTATTATAGAAATTATTGCTCAACACATTTGTGTACTAAACAGTGATTCTTCAGACTTAAGACTTGGTTTAGTTTGGAAAACTTTCACAGCATCATTTCTATCTACTAAGGTGAACTCATTTGACTTCTACATTTACTGTGCAATAGCTTTGACTGCCTGGTAAATAACCCTTCCCGCACTACCCACCAGTACCATAATACTTATCAGGATTTAATTGAAAGGTTTAAAATAAAGCTTACAAAACACATTAATTCAAAGACATCATGAAAAAAAAAGAGCTTGGAAATCTGAAAGGAAAAAAAGTGGGTGCTTACTGCACACCTCCAGCATTGTGTGTGGAGAATAGTCAGAGTGAGTATATTTGGACAACCAAACATTTTGCTCACCCATGCTGCAAGTGTGAGATCTAAATATATTTTGATATGTTTAAACAGTTTTATCCCCAAATCCATTTGTGGATATTACTGGAGATGAATGATATCCTAGCTGGTTCATTTAAACAACGTAGACCCTAATTAACAGTGAGCTAAAAGGTAAGCATAATTAGAGCACTACTTACAAAGCATTGTGGATTTCAGTTGTACTTCCCTTGAAATATTCTTGAGAAATCTTGAGTCATACTATCACTTAAATGGCTGTGATTCTGTAGTTTCTCTTTCATTTTAATTGTCTCTTTATATCATTATTACCCCATTGGTGCGAAGGTTAAAATATGATTCAGTTCTACAAAATGTATAAGTAAGGATGTTTTTGCTAAATGCTGAGAGTATAGAAACTAATGGGTCCACTCGCTAAACTGAAGAATTTACATTCTGGAAGTACGGACAGCTGTTGAAGCAGAAATAAACAGGGGTGTGACTATATTACTCAAAGGAAGAAAAAGGATGGCTTCAAAACACATGTCTGGTTGTCAGACTCAGAGGAAAACATAGATGTGACATTTCAGTGTAACAAGACTGCAGAGTTAAGTTGGTTATCTGGAATTTACAGGATAAAAGCTGTTGAATTTGTGATTATAAATAATGACAAATGGTTTTAATAGATTCGAATTCAGCAAGATAGATTGCTTATAAAACCAGTCATGTAATGAGATATTTGAAGAGTATGTTTTCCAGGGAAGGGATGAGAAAATGTGCATGTTTAAATGATCATATTTCAACTAATGATTGCACTTTTATAAACTTTTTGTTTCTCAGTGATTGTTACACCCTTTATAAAATCAATGTTTATTAGTTGTAGTATTTTTA
>NW_004524709.1:581767-586313 GCF_000260255.1 Octodon degus
ATCTATCTATCTATCTATCTATCTATCTATCTATCTATCTGTATATCATGTAGGGGATAAAGAGCGAGGCAGTTTTCATACATCAGGCGAGGAAATTTTCTTACATTCCATTTTTTCTTTATAAATGTGAATGTGGCCTTTGTTCACCTGGATGCTATATGAATGAGTGATATCAATCCAGACATATGAGACCATAGTGGACAGGACAGTGGAGATGGCTTCAGCAAAGAGATATTACTGTGCATTCAGACATCATTCCTGGTAAGTTTCTGTAAAGTTAAACATATTGCAAAATTCTACATTAGGGATAGTTGCAAAACCAAAGAATTCTGCAAACACACCAAACATTGGGTAACATTAAAAATAAATTTTATTTCATTGGCTGAGAGGAAAATACATCACCACTTCTAAGTAGTGTTACCTTTTTATGTCCGTATTTTTAATTACTTTGAAAGAAAATATGTGAAGTAAGCTTTAACCCTAAATATTTATTTTCAAATACCTGGTTTTGTGCTCTTATTAATTAGTATAAAAACATGACACTTAAAATAATTAGGCCAAATATTGCTAAAACAGAGCAACCTGGACAGGTTTTAACAGTGATGAGCATTAATGTACATATTTGGAAAGGAAACACATGATAAGAAATGCAGATTTTAAAGTATTTGTGACTGTCATAAGCATTAGGAAATACTGCAAACTTCAAACCTTACATTCTCACTGCCTAGAGGAAGTCTATGTCTATGTAAATAAGCACTCAAGACACCAGAATCTTTTTTCTACTATCTGGTAGCTACAGGATAAGACACCTAGAAAGAAAAGAAGTATAAACTCCCTTTATTTTCAGTGTTTCTGTGTTTCTCTCCAAATTAAAAATGACTGAACTGCATGTTGTCATATGTCCTAAGCATCTAAAATAAGTAAGGCACATTTTTTTCAAAGCATATGAAAATTACTGATTTCTTTGTAGTAGCTATTGCTTTTAGCCATCAATAATTCTTGCACTGCTTTTTCAAAATGTGCCTCCATTTTTGCGTTGTGTATTCCTGAAAAGCTGAGCCATCCTCAACAGTGAGTGCTTGATCTGTGATCTGCAGTGCATAACAGACTCCCTTCCCTGGGAGCAGAACCTCCCTCTGGTGGACAGTGACTAAGAACAGGTCACTTGTGTGCTGAGTGGAGAGAGAGTGATGACGGCAAACACAGTTGGCTCAACATGAAAATTCTCATCTTGTGCTTCTTATGGTTTAATTGCTGCTAAGACGATGCTAGCAGTTGCATTTCTAGGCACTGCCCTGTACCAGGGCACAAGATATATAGGTTTTAATATCCGTAATGCTTTGGATTTAAGTAATCCCCATCATGGCTTTGCCCTCACCCAAGGTGGTTCAAAGAATTCTAAAGCACATTTCGGCAGTTAGCCTCAGAGTGACCCTGCCAGTGAGGGAACTTCAGGACAACAAGTAAGAGGCCACAAAGCAGAGGGAAATGCAGGGTAGAAAGAGCTGCCACTATTTTTCTTCAGCCTCAAAAGCTCCAACAAGAAAGTATGGCTCAAAAAGAATGATGTTGACTATTCTAAACTTTGTCAGGGTGGGAGCTTATGCATAGTCATAGATGGAACCTTCATCAAGTGTTCCCTTACAAAAGTGACCAAAGAGAAATTTTAAATATCTAGCCAATATACTCAGAGCACTTGGAGATATACAGAGAAATTCTTGAATTGCTCTATACTCTCAGGAAGTGCATAATATATAAATTTGAAGAAATAACCCTGATTTTATTCATTCTCTGCTTTCCCTATGTTATGATAAATGACTGTCACAGAGAATACAATGGAATCAGTATCAGAAGATTCTAGAAATTTATAAATAATTTTACTGGGGAGTAAGAAGCTGAGCTGTTCTTAAAAGACCAGTACAATATTTGTATCAAAGAGAAGAGTGAAGAGTATTTCAGGATGAGTAACTGTTGCATTGTGTTGCTCCTCAATTATCTTCATTTCTCCTCACTATTTCTCTGGTTATGTAGCATTCATTCTGAGTCCAAATGAATTTTTCTTGGTGGCATTTCAAGGATGTTGCAGGTGGAAATTGCAGTCTACATTTCTGGTAAACCATTGATGACAATGAAGATATCCATCAGAAGTTGCTGTTGGGAGGACAGTCAGTACCAGAAGTATTGGGGGCAAGGTCGCTTGGAGATCTATAAACATTCAAATGACAGGTTTGTCTAATTTATTTATTATTTCCAAGTACTTTTTTCATGTTTATTTTACTTGTTTTAATAATTTTATTGAGAAACAAATGGTAATGAGACAGTTTCAAAACTGATTACAAGCACAGTTTCAATAATCAATACACTGTATATTGTTGCCGTAGTGGCTTTTCACCGTACAAGATGAGCATGTGATTTCCTGTCCATGAACACTATTAGAGCAAATCTCTCTATTCACTGAATTAAGAGAATGCAGCTATGTATCCTAAGTATTTTGAAAATATAGATATGAAATGGTCATTCATTTGTATCCCTCTTTTTGGTTTAGTTTTGTAAGAGAAGGGTATTCCATTGTCATTTAAATATTGTAGGTACATGTACTCAGCAAAGTATTCCAATGTAGTCCAGTAGTACTCAAGAGTAGTGGGTTTTCTGTAGGACTGGAAATGTCAGAAGTTGTTGACTTGAGCCTTTTACAGCTCAGCATATTAATATGGCTTTCCTTTTTATAACTTGTTTTTATACTTTTGTGCTGGATGGTTAAGACCAAGATAAAGCAAGACCTATATAACAAGAAATGTAACTTTTATATCTGATAAGGTCAGTCAAATCTCCTCAGGATTTAACCTGAAACCCTGTATCACAGTTTGTAGATCCTTTGTCAATGTCAGCCATGTGGATGAGTCATGGCCATTGTTTGACCCATTTGCTCTCTTTGAAAGCCAGAGAGAAAGTTTTCTCTCCATGTGACTCTCCTTAGGCACACTCTACATCGTCAATCACTTTCCTCTGTGGCCCCATAACCTCCTTAATTAGAAAATTTGGGACAAACTGAGCTTCATGATGTTACAGTCAGGTTCTCCTATGTCCTGAGTCTTCACTGACATTGAAAGACTAAGGCCAAAACGTTAACTGTCCTTGTAGCCCTTCTTTTCCTCTATTTTTTGAACTGCTAACTTAGGTTGTTAACCTTCCAGAAGAGAAGCTTATTATTATAACCATACAACATTATTACCATAAAACATAGGCAGTTGAGCTTAACCTCACTATCTGTCTGAATATCAAACCTCTTAGTCATAACTGGAACATGTATTTTCCATCCAATATTGATATGTTAGAATTTAAGTCTCTACAGGATATGAAGGAAAAAAATAGAAAAAAAATATTTTTAAAAATAGGAATAAATGGTTACATACTTTTACAGAGAAATTTAAAAATCTAACCATATACATCTTGGCAGCAGGACAGTCCTGTGACATTTTTTTTCTTATCTCTTGTTATCATTTATTACTCTTTCATTTTTTTAAGCAAACATTTACTTCAGAGACAGTATGGCAGTAATTGATATGTCATGACAAGCAGTATGTATTTAGAAGACCAGAATGACAGGCATTCCAAGCATGACCCTACCATACACATTACTTTCTTCAGTGCTGTTGCTTAGTTCACAGGTATCAGCATACATAGTTAGACAGGGTGGGAATCCTACCAATTAACTGCTAATTTAAATAACATGCTGATGATTCTCAGGATTTTTGCCTTACCCATCTTCTGCATATAAATGTATGGCTTTGCCCCTGTCAAGTTTCCTAGCTTTTCTCCTTGCCCTTTCTTCATTGTCTAATTCTCAAGTTCTTGCTTTCCTTTTAATTGCGTTATACCTTTCTATTTGTATTTCTTCTTTTGAGTACTTATCCTAGGTAGACTATACAATATTTAAACATGTTGGTCTGGTTTGCTTCACTTGTAAGAAGATCTTTAAGTGGCATCCACTTAAATATAAATGCTTCAAGTTTATCGCTCTTTATAGCTGGGTAGTACTCCATTGTATAAAAATACATCTTTTTCATCCATTCCTCAGGTGATGGGTATCTTGGTTGATTCCAAGATTTGCCTACCACAAATGGTGCTGCTATAAACATAGGTCCACATATGTCATTATGATATGATGTTTTCAGTTCCTCCAGGTAAATTCCCAGTGGGGGGATAGCTGGCATGAAATAGACTTCCAGTCTTAGCTTTTTAAGGAGTCTCCACACTGATTTCCCTAATGGTTGCACCACTCTACATTCCCACCAGCAGGAGACAAGCGTTCATTTTTCCCCACAGCCTCTCCAACATTTGGTGTTGGTTCATTTCTTTATGATAGCCATTTTTTCTAGGGTGAGATGGTGTCTCAGTGTTGTTTTAAGTTGCATTTCATGTATGGCTGGTGATGTAGAGCATTTTTTAATATATTTATTCGCTTCTTTAATTTCATCCGCTGAGAAGTGTGTGTTCATCATGGATGCCCATTTCTGATTGGGTCTTTAAATTTTGGGGCCTAGTG
>NW_004524709.1:587098-588343 GCF_000260255.1 Octodon degus
CTGTCTGTCCCAACATTCACATGATACACTTGAGAACCCCAGGTTCACACACTACTCGGTGTTCTACTTCCCAAGAGAATATCTCTTCTTCAACTCTAGCCATTTTCTATGTCAGTTATGTTGTAGATTTATCGGTACAGTTTTCAGCTCTCTATAGCGATAAATCACTACAATACATTTGCTACTTTCCAACATTTTTCAGATCATGTGCTTTACTGATATCATTGGCTCTAAAATCCTTTCAATGTTTGAACAAATTCTTCATTTATACATTATTCTGTCACTGAGATGAAGCTTGTTTAAAAGGACAAAATAACATGTTTGCAGCCAATCTCCCAGAACTATGCATATGGATATATTTTTGCATCATGAAGATAAAAAGTAATTTGGATACTTCTTAGATCACTTATAGATCCTATATAGAGTTGATCAGGCATATAAGAACCAATATTTATTTATTTATTTAATTTATTTTTGGTGGTACTGGAAAATGAACTCAGGGCCTGTCACTGAGCTATGTGCCAGCTCTCTTTTATTTGTATTTTTAAATTTTAAGACAAAGTCACAAAAAATTATTAAGTTGCACAGGGTGGAATCAATCTTGTGATCCTCCTGCTTCAGCTTTCCCAAGACTGCTAGGATTAGTTTAATAAAGAAAGATTAACTATAGAATATTTTATTAGTACATGTTTTCAGTACATATGTATTATTTGCCTTCCTTTCATGGAGCTGATGCAAGTAGAATTTTTATTGCTTTTTATTTCCTTTCTTTCCCCTTCTTTCCCTATCTCCATGTCTTCTTTTTTTTGCTTGTGTACTGGGGATTGATCTCAGGATCTTGTGCTTAGCATGTAAGTGTTTATGCTACTGAGCTATTTCCCTGGCCCTCTATGTCTTCTTTTTAAAAGGAAAAAAAGAAAAAAATGATGCTGAATTTCAACACAAGATAACAGGAAATTAACAATGCCTATTATATGTCATATTATTATCATATAAGAAGTAGCTCAGATTACAAGAAATAGGCATATAAAATTGCTCAAATAATATATTCCCTTCAATGAAGTAATCAAAATTAATAATATAAGTATCTTAGTTATCTTGTGTATATATGTTTATTTTCCCCATCCCAGTTGCTCTTTCCTTTTCAGCAATTTCTTTCCCTTCTACTATATCTATTGTACATTTTGGATCATATTTACTCTTTCAGTTTCTCACACTAGAGAGACTATATGATGTTTACACAGG
>NW_004524709.1:595476-601380 GCF_000260255.1 Octodon degus
ATCCATTCCTTGGTTCATGGACAATTGGGTTATTTCCAAGATTTAGCTACTACAAAGTGTATTGCTATAAACACAGGTGTACATATATCACCGTGGTATGATATTGTAATTATTGACAATTGTCCTTGCTACAATATTACCTATTAACATGAAGAAATCATTGTACACATTATGACCTCAATTATTTTCAAATTATACATATGCCTGTATTCATGCAAATGTATTTATAAGGATAAGCTAGAAATCCACAAAGATAGCCCCCAAATTACTAAATTGGTTACTATTATATGGGTTGGATACATGATAGCCTTTTCTTATCTATAATTATAAAACTGACGCTTTAAATTTAAATTTTTATATTTTGCATAATTGTCCACATGCTAATGACAAACACAGACTAACGTGATGAGCATTTTGATCGTTTTATCTAGAAATTTATCTCTTTAATACATAATATAGCATGCAAGTTATTCACTGAATCTATTACAAAGTATGGTGTCATTAATATTGTCTACAAATTTTCTAGCCATGGTAAGTTTGTACCATCCTTAATTTGAAGTTGTCTATGGATGTGTAATTTGCTGCAGTCAATACATACAATTTTTAACATTCTAGATTTATAGATTCCCTGACACAGAAACTCCTTTTCCAAATCACATAATTTTTGTCAGCCTGGGCCTCTAATGTAACAAAGAGGCCATTGTGGTTTTCACCTGCTATATAGCATATGTGCATATTAAACTTATATTATTAGAAACAATTAATAAATTTAAGGATGTGTTATTATAAGAGTTCATCCTGGTAATGTTCTAGAATCAGATTAATGTGCTATGGGTTAAATAATGTATTTAAGAGTAAAGACTGTAGGAATGTATAAATTTCTACACTAAATATAACAATGATATTAATCAGTAATAATGTTTGTATGCCTATAATACTCAGACCCTATAGTAAACCTTCATATGTAGCAACTAATTCCGGCACTACATTTTTTTTTTTTTTTTTTTTTTTTTTTTTTTTTTTTTTTGCAGAACCAGGGCTCGAACTCAGACCCTTGCGCTTGCCAAGGAAGCACTTATTCTACTGAGCCATATCCCCTGCCTCCTACAATGTTTTTATGTCAATTTATCAGTGGGAAAATTTAGACCAGGGTCACTCCTACCTATGAAAATATATACCATTCTAAAATCAATAGCAACAAATGTTACCATTTAATTACTTACCTGACCCAGCTACTGGACAAAATTTGTGTGTTATCTGAGTTGCTCTCCCAACCACATTTCTAAAATAAGAATGATAACCACCTTCTACAGTAAAGAAGCTCTGAGCTTTGGAGATATTAGCTAACTTTCGGTGTCCTACCTCAAGCCAAGATAGGACAGCCCTAACTCATCAGAGAGTGAAACGTAGGTCCAACACTAGAGCACATGCAGCTTTCTATAAGGTGATGCTAGGTCTTAGACAGATATTTAACTTACTTCATATTACCTGCAGCTCATAGAAAAATAAGGGTAACAACAAATTTAGCAATGTGAACAAAAACAGTAAAAGAGTTGCTCAAACATTTACACCTCAACCCAACTTAGCCACATTCACTGGAATACACAGTAAAATGTTTGGATGCTAACATTCATTCATTCATAAAGAATAAAAGAACATCAGACATTGAAAACAGGAATGGCATGTTACTTTAATAGTTTCCTTTTATCACCAGTTACTACAAAATGCATTCTTAATTTCATCCACTAATCTGTAATTCTCCCATTTTCATGATAAAACCCATTCATTGTTACTAATTGTGTCTTTCCTTCTAAAATTGAAAAATGTAAAATTTTAGTTACTAAAGATTTAATATCTTTCTGTACTTAGAAAATTATTCTATATTACTGTACTTAACAATTAATATGAAGTTTATTTGAGTAACATTAAAAACTCATATTCTTTAAAAGGTCCTTGTGCTTTCCAGGCAGACATTTAGGCTGCTGAGCTATCTCTCTCTCCGGAATCCTTTTAATTTTACAGTAATTCAATAGTCTAAGTGATAAAATTTTCCAAATAACTTAGGTAATTTTTTCATTGCTCTAAAATTAAACTCATAAGTATGAATAACTAGTTCTATTAAATGGTCCATAGTATATTTCAACTTAATAAGATTATTACTTAAAATAACAAATCTGGATAAATTATTTGCCAGCAACTTTAAAATCATATCAAAGGCTCCCTGTTGTACTACCAAACTAATTGTTTAAAACACCATAGGTAAATGTAATTTAAAAACTAGTAAAGTATGCTTTAATGATATGGGTTTGGTCTTCCTAAATAGTTCTAGACAGAATTTTAAGTCTTCCCGAGGTTAATGAATGTTAAAACTTTACAAGGACAATTTCCTCTCACATAATACATATTATTTATTAAGTGAAAATTTTTATAATGACTATGACTAAATTCTTTTTATTCAATTTAATAACCCATTACATTGGCTTAATTTGCCAAGAGCTAAACTGTCGCTACATTCTGTAACAAGAACTTCATAACACAAAAAGAAAGAGAGACATCTCAGGGGAATTAGAAAACTCTATAAAACAGGCTTATGCTCTGGTCATGGAAGCATGAAACCTTCACAGGATACTACTCAATGCCATTGATTCTAAAAATATATACCTATTTAATAATTAGAGCTTTGTGGGTGTCTGTTTTTTCCCATATTCTTTATGTTTAATAGAATAGTACAACTTTTCAGATACTAACTGATATCTGAATGGATTCAGATTCTGAAAACTTCCAAATCTAGGTGATTCTTTTTTTTTTTTTTGTGGCACCAGGGATCGAACTCAGGACCTTGCACTTGGCAGGCAAGTACCTATTCCACAGGGCTATATCCCCAGCCCCCCCCCCCATTTTTGGTGTAGGTGGTTCTTAAGACTACTGTAGTAATATACTTATGCAAATTATTTGGCTCTAACAATATATTATTTAGACACAAAGTCAAGAGATAGGATGATATACTGCCTTTCTCCTAAGTTGTTGGTAGTAAAAATGTTATTTCCAAATGATGACCAAAACACCTAGAAAATCATACCCGGTTTGTTAGTCACCAAAGACTAAGGCAACTGACCCTTGTGTAATCTCTGGAGAAACAAATATTTGTAAGAGCAGGTGAATATGCAGATCAATCTACTTCTGCTAGAACATGGGAAGCTACAGCCGCCATAGGAACTGGTGAGGAGAACTCCAGCAGAGTTGTGAATGATTATGGCTGGTGTGAATGTGTAGAACAGCTGGGAGCTACTGACAAAAGAAAAATTTACACCCATTTACAAGTTCTTCTTCACAGAACGCAACAAGTTCTGCTGAGCAAAAATAGATACAGAAAAATGGACCAAAATGCTGTCTTTAATTGATGGTGCTGGTTTCCAGGAAGAGACAGAATATGAGGAAAAGATAGTGGCAGAATTTTTCCCAAGTTTATTATGAACCAAAATTCTTCATTGGTTTGGAAGAGGCAGGAGATCAGGTGGACACAGAGCAAAGGCAAAGCCTGATTGTAGATCAAATAAAGAGAGAGACAGACACAGAGAGACGAGAGAGAGAGAGAGAGAGAGAGAGAGAGAGAGAGAGAGAGAGAGAACATACTATCACCAGAGAAGATGCTGACAGTTTATCTTTGCTGAGATAAGAAAAAAGATCCCAATGGTTGGTGGAGTGACAATAAAAATGAAAAGTAATGCAAGCCATCAAGCAAAAGGAAACCCTCCCGGATGTGAAGAATTGTGAAGCATATCAAGTGTAATATCCATGCCATTGGATCCAAGAAGAAAAATTGGAACAAAAAGAATACTGTGCAGAGAACAATTAATACTTTCAGCAACTGACATAGATAAAAGCCCTAGGTGCAAAAGTTCAAAAACTAAGAGAGTAAATACCCATACACACAAACATACACACACACACAAACACACACATACACACATTATATTCAAACTGATAAAATTCAAAGTTAAAAGACAACCTTTTTTCCCTATAATATTATTGATAAACAAATAGCAATGAGACAGTTTCAAATCATATTGATAGGACAGTTTCAAAAATTAACACATTGCATACATTTTTCCTAGTGGTTAATTGCTGTACAAGATGTGGACACGATATCCTATTTACAAACACCATTAGAACCAATCACTCTATTCATTAAGAGAATGTAACTATATATCTATTCTAAGTGCTTTGAATACACAGATACAAAATGGACATTCATCATTATACCCATTTTTTGTTAAGTTCTGTTATTTGAATATTATATGTGTGTAAACTCAGCAAAATTATTTTAAAGAGTCCAGTAGCCCATAATAGTATTGGGTCTTCTGCTTCACTGGCAAAGTCAGAAATTGTTGACCTGAATCCCCGACAGCTCAACATATACTTCGTTTTTATACTTTTCTGCTGGACGGTTAAGACCAAGATAAAGCAAGACCTATGCAATAAGAATTGTAGCTTTTGGGTCTGATAAGGTCAGTGAAATCCCCTCAGATTTATCTTGAGATTGTAGAACCATTGTCAGTGTCAGCCATGTGGATGAGTCATGGCCATTTCTTGGCCAATGTGCTCTCTGTGAAAGCCTGAGAGAATGTTTTCTCTCCATGTGACTCTCCTTAGGCACACTGTACATCACCGGTCATTTTCCTCTTTGGCCCCATAATCTCCTTGATCAGAAAATTTGGCAAACTACTGAGTTACATGATGTTAGAGTACAAGTTCTCATATGTCCTGACTCTTAAATGACCTTAGAAGGGTAGGGCCAAAATGTTGGCTTTCCTTGCAGCCTTCCTTTTTCTCTAACTTTGGTATGCAAACGTAGGTTGTTAAGCAACTGGAAGACAAGCTGATTGTTATTACCATACAACTTAGGCTTTTAAGCTTAACCTCACTATCTGAATGCATATCAAACATCTTAGGCATAAAATGGAACAGGTATTTTTCCTCAAGTACTGATATGTTGAACTTTAAGTCCCTACAGAATATGATGAAAAAACATTTAACAATTGGACTATATTTTAAAAACAGGCATAAAGAATTATATACTTCTTATGTTTACATATAAGTCCAAAAATGTCACCGTATATAAGCTTGAAGCAGGACAGTTCCACAATATTCCTTTTCCTGTCTCTTGCTATCATTCACCACCCCCTTGTTTTTGAACAACAATCTACCTGAGAGACAACATAGCAGCAACTGTCATGTCATGACAAGCAGCCCATATTCAGAAGACCAAAATGACAGGCACTCCAAGCATGAAACTACTATTACAAATCACCATCTGCAATGCAGTTGCTTAATTCACAGGTATCAGTATATGTAGTTTATCAGGGTGAGAATTTTTCCAAATAACTGGTAGATTAAAAAAATCTTCTGAAGATTCTCAAGATCACTGCCTTGTCCATCTTCTACATATAGCTGTATGGCTTGACTTATTCATGTTTCCTAGCTCTTCTCCTTTCCCTCTCTTGATTAGTGAGTCCTTGAGATCCTGCTTGCCTTTTTAGTTGTATTACACCTTTCTACTTGTATTTCTTCTTTTCAGTTCTTATACTAGGGAAAGTATACTATATTTACATGTGTGTCTGGTTTATTTCACTCATGAGTATATGTTCAAGTGGCATCCACTTCAATATAAAGGCTTCGAGTTTATCATTCTTTATGGCTGAGTAATACTCCATTGTGTAAAAATATCACATCTTTCTCAACCATTCCTCAGGTGATGGGCATCTTGGTTGTTTCCAAGATTTGGCTATCACAAATTGTGCTGCTATAACATAGGCACACATATATCCCTATGATATGATGTTTTCAGATCCTCTGGGAAAATTCCCAGTAGTGGAATAGCTGGTATAAATTGGATTTCCAGTC
>NW_004524709.1:602690-603385 GCF_000260255.1 Octodon degus
TGACTTTTGGGTATTGACTTTATAACCTGCTATGCTACTGAATTTCTGTATTAATTCTAGTAGCTTCTTGGTGGAGTTTTTTGGGTCTTCCAAGATAAGTAGCATGTCATCTGCAAACAAAGATTATTTAACATCTTCTTTGCCTATTCTTATTGTTTTTATTTCTTTCTCTTGTCTAATGGCTGTAATGAATGATTTCAGAACTATATTGAATAGGAGTGGTGATAGAGGACATCCTTGTCTTATACCAGATCTAACAGTAAAAGATTTTAGGTTTTCCTGATTTAGGATTATGTTAGCCGTTTGGTTTTCATAAATGGCTTTTACCATATTGAAGTACAGGCCATCTATTCCACTTTTCTGTAGGACTTTCAACATGAATGAGTTTTGGACTATGTGAAAAGCCTTTTCTGTATCAATGGAGATTATCACGTTGTTTTTAGTTTTCTGTGTATTGATATAGTGTGTTACATTTATAAATTTTCGAACACTGAACCATCCTTGAATCCCCAGGATGAAGCCTACCTTGTCATGGTGTATGACCTTCTTGATGATTTGCTGTATTCTATTTGCTAGGAGTTTATTGAGGATTTTGGCATCTATGTTCATGAGGAAGATTGGCCTGTAGTTCTCTTTCTTAGTTGCATCTTTCCCTGGTTTTGGTATTAATATAATACTTGCTTCCAGGAATGATT
>NW_004524709.1:604095-609912 GCF_000260255.1 Octodon degus
AATTTCCCTCTGAGAACTGCTTTCATCATATCCCATAAATTCTGTTAAGTTGTGCTTGAATTTTCATTGAATTGTAGATATTGTTGAATTTCTTGTTTAAGTTCATCTGTTATGCATTGGTTACTGAGTAGGGTGTCATTTAATTTCCATGTAATTAAGGTTTTTTTTCTGGTTTCTTTTGTCATTTATTTCCCGTTCATTGCACTGTGGACAGATAATGTGCATGGGATAATTTCTGTTTCCTTACATATACTTAAGCAAGACCTATGGACCAGTATGTGGTCTATTCTAGAAAATGACCCATGTGCAGCTGAGAAAATGTGTATTTAGCTGTGTTTGCGTGGAACACTCTGTATATGTCCACCAAGTTCCTAACTTTCAAGCTCTGGTTCAGTTCTGTTATGTCTTTGCTAAGTTTTTGTCTGGTTGACCTATTTTTTGGAGATAAGGTGGTGTTAATGTTTCCTGTTAAAATTGTGGAATTGGATATTAGATTTTTCATGTCCATTAAGATTTGCTTTATATAGTTGGGTGCTCCTGTGTTTGGTGCATTCATGTTTATGAGTGTTATCGCTTCCTCTTGAATTTTTCCCCTAACCAGTATATAGTGGCCTTCTTTATTTTGCTTGATTATTGTTGGTTTGAAGTTGAGACTGTCTGAGATTATGGTTGCTACCCCTGCTTTTTTCTGAGGGGCTGGGGCATGTAGTATTGTGTTTCATCCTTTGACTTTCAGTCTATGAATGTCTTTATGAGTTAAATGTGTTTCTTGTATACAGCATATTGTTGGATTTTGTTTCCTAATCCACTATGCCAGTCTATTTCTCTTAATTGGTGAATAGAGTCCATTTAGACTGATGGTTAGAATTGAGATGTATTGAGTTATGGTTGACATGTTATTTACCAGTTTACTCCTTTTTCTCCTGTGTTTAATTGCTTTCCCTGTTTAGTTGGTTGCTTCTGATCTCATTTGTGGAATCCGATCATTTTGGTCACTCTCTAGAACATCTTTCCGGAGCCTGTGTAGGCTTGGCTTTGTCATTATGAATTTCTTTAGCTGTTCTTTGTCATGAAAGTATTTCACTTCTCCATCAAACTTGAAAGAGAGTTTTGCAGGGTATAGTAGTCTGGGCTCTAATTTGTTTTCATAGAGGACTTGAAGTACTCAGCTCCATCCTCTTCTTGCCTTCATGGTTTGTGAAGAGAAGTCGGTCATAATGTGATCTGTTTATTTTCTCTAGCGGCTTTCAGTAGATTATTCTTGTGCTGAATTTCTGGGATCTTCACTATTATATGTCTCGGTGTGTTTTTAATTGTTTTGAGGTTACTTGGCATTCTGTATGCTTCAGTTACCTGTATGTATGATTGTTTCCTCATATTTGGGAAGTTTTATGCTATTACTTCTGCCAATATTTTTTTAATGTCATTTGAATTGACTCCTTCTTTCTCACTGATTCCTATTAGTCTCAGATTGTTCATCTTTGCATCGTATTGCAGGTGATGGATTATTCTTTCCTGCATCCTCGTTGTTTTAAAGAGATCCTTTCTTACCTTTTCACTAGCTGCACCAGCATCTTCAAGATGTGAAACTGTCTTCACTTTTACTTATACGGTTTTGCAAGCTTGTGAGTGAGATTTTAATTTCCTCTATATCTCTTTGACTCTGCTTCATGCGATCTCTTTCCTGTATTGCTCATTCAAGGAATCCATCTTTTTTCTAATCTCCTCTATTTTTTTTTATCAATGTCTTCTTTCTAAACCGTTATACATTCTTTTTCTGCAGTGTTTTTTCAGATTGGGTTTCCTCCCTATATTTCTGTAGTTGTTTCTTTACCTCAGATGCTATGAGTTCTGAAAATTCTCTTTTTATTTCAGAGAAGAATTGAGCTCTGAGTTCCTCTATAACTTTCTGTTGTTGCTTATTTACTATGGACGCTATTAATTCATGCATTTGAGCCGAACTAGTGTCCTCTGCACTTGTTCTCTGCGGGCTTTGAGCTTCCTCCATATGTTTCTGCATTTGATTCTTCATTGCAGATGTTATTAATGCGGGGATTTCTTTTTTTATTTCCAATCTGAGGTCCTCTATACCTTCTGCAGCTGTTCTTTTATTTCAGAAGCCATTGATTCATTGCTTTGAGCTGTGTGATTCCCAATTTGTTCGTGTTAGTGTCCTCTGCACTTGCTGTTGGTGGGCTTGGGTTCTGACATTGCATTTTGCTCCTTCTCATCATTTTGTGTAGCACTGTCCTCTGACCTTTGTTGTAGATCTTTGTGGTAGTTATAACCTTAGCACGTACTGAAGTTCAGGTGCAGATCTACAAAGTTTGGATTTATCCAGCTGTGCCTGCCTTGGGTCTGGCTGCTGTTCTCAGCTCCTTCCTGCTTCTATCCTTATAGATGAACCTGTTGTGCCCCTCTGGCAAGATTTTCTGCTCTTGGACTAGCTGGGTGGTTCTATCCTCTGCACTCTCTGCTGGGATTGCAGCTGCATAGTTTCATCCCAGGCCTGTATGCCAGGCCTGAGCTGAGCCTGGAGGGGACAAGGTGGAGTAGGTGTGTGAGGCAGCTCTCCCACACACTCAATGAGTCTGGGCTAGGACTGGGTCTGGGGGTTCCTGGAACGCAGCAGAAATTGCTACTCAGTGGCCGGGGTTGGTGACATGCTGTGGAGTGTTGACAGGCATCACAAGTGGGTGGAAGAGGGTCTCACCCACGCTGTGCCTTGGCTGGGATCAGTAGTACGTCCTGCTGGCACAGGGTAGCGGAAGCTCTTCCACATACTGACCGGACTTGGGCTAGGACTGGGTCTGGAGGTTCCCGAAATGCAGCAGAAATTCCTAGTGGGTGTGCGTGGTGTGGGAAGTGCTGTGGAGTGGTGGGGGACATCCCAAGGGGGTGGAAGTGTGTAAAAGACAATCTTGAGAGCAGTTCAAAAATACATTATATACAATAACAATAAAAGCTAATCATAGTATTCTTAAAAATATGGGAGCTGGAAGTCAGGCACAAAATGACAAAAATCTAACAAGTCTGCCAGCTGCAGTGGTACTCCCCTGTGCTCCCAGCTTCTTGGAATGCTGGGTGGGAGCTCACTGGAGCCCAGAGTTCAAGACTAGCTTCAGAGTGGGGGAACATGAGGAAAGCTCCATTTCAAAAGTAAACTCCATCAACTCAAAACTTTGTTTCATAAAATTATCTTTCAAAAATAATGGAGAAATAGGAATATGTTCATATAAGCAAACTGAAGCAGATTTCATTAACAGTAGACTACTGTATCAGAAATGTCAAATAGAGTTGTTAGGGAGCATGGAATATATCAATTAGGATAAACACAAAATGATGAGTATTTGTTCAAGTGGTTAAAAGGAAGGTAAGGGCCGGCCAAATAGCTTAGTGGATTAAAGTGCTGCAAGTAGGCCCATGGTTGATTTGATCCTTGGGCCTGCCATGCTGGTCCTGACCCTGGGTCATGCTGAGAGGACAATTGAGACTGGGCATGGTGGCGTGTGCCTGCAATCCCAGCTCTTGGGAGGCTATAATAGGTGAATTATTATGAGTCCAATCTAGTAGTGAAACCCTGAACACCCTGTAGAAACTTCCCTGAAAAAATATACAAAAAAGAGAAAAATTTTAAAAAAAGAAAAAAAAAGGAAGGTAAATATGAAAGACTATTATTGGATTCTTTTGAGATCAATCTGTTTCAAGCAAAAAATTGTATGGCATGTAGGAAATACAAACAATGGTAAGAGTGCAACAGGAGAGGCAGAAGAGCCTCTGTGCACAGCCTAAGCACCTGCCTGGCAAGCACGAGGACTTGGGCTTGATCCCTGGTACTGCATGCCATGCTGGCTCTGCAACAAGCTGGCCACCAGCACTGGGCATGATGTGCACACCTGTAATCCCTGCACTGGGGAAGCTGAAACAGGAGGCTCACTGTGAATTCAAGCTGCATAGAAAGACCCTGTACCAAATAAATAAATAAATTTTTAAAGTTGTTAAAAAGATGTAAAAAATTGAGATTAAATGGTTATAAGAGTTTTTAACTGTATGTGAGGCAGTATAAAATATTCAAGGGCAAATTGTAATTAAAAACTATACTTTGTAAATCCTACAAAGAATTTTAAGTGATGGGGATAGTGAGGCTCATCTCTGTCTTAATTATGATGATGATTACATAATTTTTTGCATTTGTAAAATTAATATAGCTATACATGCATAAATTACTGTTTGCTATATACAGATAATTAACATTTAAAATTCTAAAATGTAAAATCTAGAAGAAATTTCTTTCTTTTATTCTTACTGTCAAAATTGTTGTTGGGTTTAATATTATTTGAGAGCTAAGGGCCACAGTGATAAATAATTTGATTCTTATCTTTTAAAGAAGTTAGGCAATAGCACACCATAGCCAGTATTTTGAAGTGCAATATTCTGACGTTCTTGTCAGATCAGCTTAAAATTCTGAGGTAGTATTAGAAGAGGTGGGAACATAAGGGCCATAGGGCAATTACATTTTGAGGCTCATAAACAAAGGTTACTTCGATTTATGTATTTTTAATATCTTTATGAGCCCTGCAAAAAGTCTGGTAATAAAAATGTGCAGTTAAAATGCTAAATGGTTCTCATGACAAGCACTATTCTTTTAGTTGTCTGTACAATGTCTTCTGGCTCAGGTTTAGATATTTCTGGAAGAATACGGGAGAGTTGTGGAAATGTACAAGCTGCAGGGCTGAGGTGGAAGAAAGGAAGCTAATGTAAAGGGACTGCCCTTAATTGCACTTCGACTCCTCTTACAAGCAAGGCGCTTTATTGGAGAGCTGCTGTGGGAACTCTGGTATTTAATTTCCTGACATTTCTGAGAATCAAATCTAACATGTTTGGTTCGATTAACATAGTTTAGTGAAGATGTTGGTTTTTCTGGTCTCTTCTGACAAGTAAGAAAGGCCAGATTAATACAAAAATCTGATCAGGTCTTTTGTTAAAACAAATTTTCTAAGCCAAAATTCCTACCAAGGGAACAGAATTCTAGTATAGATCAAGAAGTAGGCTTTCTTTGTGCACTTTACTTTGGGCAGGGCCCGAGTAAGTCTGGATAAAGAAAAGACTTTTGCTTTGTTTTATTTTGTTTTCCATGAGTGTGTATTCACACTACCCTTCATGGTGACTGGTACAAACTCAAACTGAATATATTTTCCATTTGTGTAATTGAGTGAATAAGGGAATTGAATGAACTGTAAATTAGCGTAGATGAGACTGTTATTTAGAAATGGTAGCTAAGAATGCAGTCATCTACACCACATCCTTCTTGACTGGCTGCAAACCCTGGGGCTCTCTGTGTCTGAGTCAGAGATGGAGCAAGACTCAGATTTACTGCTTTTTGAATGCCTCTATCTTCTAACAGTTCTATGTTAATCATTATAAAGGGCGCAGAAAAACATATATAATTCTAAATGGAAATTTGAAAATGATTTTGGCAATCTCTCAGATGCGATGTTGCATTTCTATTGTTGTTAAATCAAGTAGACTTAAATTCTAATTAGAAATACCACTAGTTTTTAATTTCCAGCATGTGAACAAGTTCTTTAACCTGTCTGCCTCTTTGTTTCACTACACTACAAATTGAATCTTATAAACTTATCTTGAGAAAGTTATTAGAGATCATTTATTGGAGATAAATGATTGAAGTAGTTAGAAGAGAAACACACCTACTTTAAAACTGCAATAATTATACACACCTTTCTTCATTTTTAAATTAAAATTTATTTTGACCCATACAAATGTAAAATTATATACATACATATATATTTATATCCA
>NW_004524709.1:610768-613813 GCF_000260255.1 Octodon degus
GGTGGGTTACTGGTAGTTATGTTTTTAATTTTTTTTAGGAACAATCACTATGCTTTTTGTAATACTATTCTGATTAGCCACTCCCCCATCCCCAGCAGTGTGTATGAGTTTCTGTTCTTCATATTCCTGGCAACTCTTGATGTATTTTTTGGTGGAGGAGTAATCTTTTTGATATAGCTATGCGAACTGGGATGAGGTTATAGCTCCTCATGGTTTTAATGTACATTTCTCTAGTGATCACCAATGTTTTTTTCCCATATACCTGTTGGCCATTTCTATTTCTTTTAAGAAATCCAGACAGGAGGATCACTACATGTCTGATCCGTGTAATGAGACCCTATAGACCCTGTACTAAATATTTAAAAGAAAGAAATCCCTATTTCAATCCATTGTTCATTTTTAAATGGGTCATTTGGTTATGTGCTTATAAAATGTTTGCTGTCTTTAGATAATTTGGATGTTAGTCCTTTGTCACATGTATAGTTTGCTAATACTTTCCCTTGCTGTAGGTTGTCTTTTTGTTCTGATGATTGCTTCTTTGCTGTGCACAAGAATTTAAAATTGATATAATCCCATTTAAAAAAACGCATTTGTTTCTTAACCTTCATAATCTTCATTAAAATGTGTTTCACTATACAATGCCATTGTGTTTCTCTTATATTTTCTTCTAATAGCTTTATAGTTTCGAATACTATATTTAAATATTTAGTCTATTAGTTTATAGCTGGAAATTGGAAGAAGTCCATTTTCCTTCCCCTCTTTGTGAATATCGGATCTTTCTAGTGCTTGCATGAGAAGTCTACCAGTTTTTTAGTGAATGTTCTTAGCACCTTTGTGGAAAATCGGTTGCCTACAGATATATGGGTTTACTTCTTGGGTTGCTCTTCTGTTCCATAGTGCTATGTGTCTCTTATGACATTTCCTTCCTGCTTTAATTACTCATACTTGATAGTACGTGGTGATGTCAGACAGTGTAATTACATCTCTCTATTTTTTTGTTCAATGTATCTTTAGCCATTTAGGTATTTTTGTGATTCCAAATAAATTTTAATGTTATTTTTCTAGTTCCATAAGGAATGTCATTAGTATTTTGATAGATATTGCACTGAATGTGTAGATTGCTTTGAATAAGACAGCCATTTATACAATGTTGATTTTTCTAACCCATAAATAAAAATGTTGCCTTCAGCCTTTTACATCTCAGCATATTAATATGGCTTTACTTTTTATACCTCGTGTTTATATTTTTCTGCTGAATGGTTAAGACCAAGATAAAGCAAGACCTATATAACAAGAAGTATAACTTTTGTATCTGACAAAGAAAGTCAAATCCCCTCAGGATTTATTCTGAAACCATGTACAGTAGTTTGTAGATCTTTTGTTAGAGTCAGCCATGTGGATCAGTCATGGCCATTGCTTGACCAATTTGCTCTCTGTGAAAACATGAAAGAATGTTTTCTATCTAGGTGATTCTCCTTAGGCATACTCTACATCATTGATCACTTTCCTCTGTGGCCCCATAATCTCCTTGAACAGAAAATTTGGGACACCACTGAGTTACAGGATGTTACAGTACAAGTTCTCTTATGTCCTGAGTACTTACTGACCTTGAAAAGCTAGGGCCAAAAAAAATTGGCTACTCTTGTAGACCTTCTTTTTCTCTAATTTTAGATCTGCAAATTTAAGTTATTAATCCTCCAGAAGAGAAGCTTAATGATATTATTACCTTATAACATAGGCAGTTGAGCTTAACATCACTATCTCTCTGAATAGCAAACTCCTTAGCCATAACATGGAACAGTTCCGTGGATAACCCACTGCTATTATGGACTATTGGACTACTACATTGGATTGTTTTGCTGAATGCATGTACCTACAATATTTGAATGGCAATGGAACACCCATCTTTGACAAGACTAAACACAAAAGGGGGATATAAATGAAGATCCATTTTGTAGTGAGAAAAAAATATATGTATATATGTATATACAAAATAGGATAGATATAGAGCTACTTTCTTTTAGTTCAATGAGAAGAAAGATTTACACTAAAAGTGTTTAGACAAGATATCATGTCTGCATCCTGTACACTGACTAACTACTAGGAAGACAACAATATGTAATGTATTAATTATTGCAACTGTCCTACTAACCTGTTTTTAAACTGTCTTATTGCTATTTCTTTCTCAATAAGATTAATAAAAATAAATAAATATGAATATTTCCCATTTTATATGCTCTTTACTTTTCTCTTTGATGTTTAATAGCTCTTGTTATAGAAATTTTTTAACTCTATAGTTCATTTTATTCCTAGCTATCATATATTTGTAACATTATAAATACAATTGGTTTTTTGGCATCTATTTGAAATAATTTTCTATTGGCAAATAGTAATGATGTTGATTGTTATATATCAACTTTAGGTCCTGACACATTATTGAATTTGTTTATTGGTTCTGAGAGTTTCTTTCCAGCAGTTGGTTCAGGGCTGACCCTCCAAATACATTCATCACGTGTAAATGGTTCAATTCTAGTTATCTGCCTTAGTCTTTTGTATTTTGCAACTGATGATTATTATTTCAGGGTTCCATTTGGAAGTATAAAAATATGAAATCGAGCCAGATAAAAGAGACATCAGAGAAAGCAAGATCGTTCTTGTCTTTCTCTGTAGACAATCACTCTATCACTATAAGGCTGGAGCATGATAGCTTTTATATAGTTTTTGCATAAAGTCATTCAAACTGTGAGGGACCAAGCAATAATCAAACAATTTCTTTTAACAGAGTTTTTCTTTCCTGTTATCATAATTTTTTCCCAGGAGAAAAACAGACACATTATTTAACATTACATCTATCACATTTTATCCATAATATATCTCATATTTTAGTAGTTTTATAAAAAATAAGTATATATAACACTGTAATTACTTAACTTTATTTTTCTTTAGATTTCTTTGTGAAAAGACTTAAATCCAGGGTCAGGATTTGGCTCGGTAGAATAAACATGGGCCTGAGCTCAACCCCTGGTTCTGCCACAAAAAAAAAAA
>NW_004524709.1:614943-618327 GCF_000260255.1 Octodon degus
AGTACTCAGGATGATACAAACCGCCTACACTTTTCTTCTTTTCTTTTCTTCCTATCCTTGCCATATAGAACAGTGAGATATGTCAAATCAGTGTCTCCTACTGTGAGTTTCTTCTTTTTCTTTTTTATCATACCATGAGTTTCTTTGCATTATTTTTAAGTCTTTTTGGGAATGAGGAGAGAGTCATGATTAGTGATTTGTAATTTATTTCCATCCTGATTAATGAGGATTTAAGCTGCAATTTCTGCCATTATGAATTAAATGTCACAGTTCATTAGAGTAAAGCCAATTCAGTCCATTCCAACTTTATATCCATGTTTCCAATATTAAATCCTTTCCTCAGGATTTATTAACTTGGCATCAAGATGCCCCAAGTGTATCTCTTTTCAATTAAAGAAGAAAATATCACAGCACAACTTTTTCAGTTGTATTCAGGAAGACAGGTGTGAGCTGGAAAAAAAACCTAATCTGTTTAATTCTAATGATTTTGGAAACAACTTTAGACAGTTTATGTTAGGAATTAGCAGAGATAAACCAGCTTTCACTTGTGAATTTCAGCACAAGATACACTTATTAAGTTTCTGCACCCCTTAACCATTTGCTAATTTTATGGAAACACATGTTGTTTTCAAATATGTGTTTTAAGCTTTATATTGTGGTTGAACTCAAAGTATGAGTTTTAGATTTATGCCACAAATGCACATTATTATCTGTATATTGTGCATCATCTCCTTTACAAAATGAGGCCCGGGATTCTATCCCAAAGAACAATGTAAATACGTGCGCTATGGGATGAATTTCGAATGTTATAATGGCCCTTTTCATATACTGTCAAAATCACATATATGGTAAGAAAATTTGTTGCATTTTTAGCGTGGCTGCCTCATCTGTGGTTTTAGCATATATTAACTAGATAAATAAAAATCCAGTGGGGTTATAACAGTATTTAGACCTATAATTTATAGTGGTTTGCTAATTATTTAATGAATATTTCTCATACGCTATTATGTTTGTTAATTGATCACAATATATTATAAGATTGGCCTTTCAGCAACACAGAAATGTATGATTACAGAGAAATGCAAAATATTTAGTGAACACAAAGCAAAAATAAAATTGTAATAATTAAGTTTTAGAACACTACTGGTATATATTCAAATATACTATCCAGGCTAAATCTTTTATCTACATGTTCCTAAACTTGGCTTTCCTGTTATAGAAAGCTCTTTGAAAAGGTTTTAGATATTTACTTTCTGGAACATCTCATTTTCTTTCCTACACTCTTTTCATTCAGACTTTTATCTCAAACATTTTCACCTAACACACCAAATTCCTCTGTCCTGGTGAAGCCAACAGACAATTCTCAATGTCTTTCTACTCATTGTGCATTTTACAGTTGATGACTTCCTTGTAGCTTAATGTCTGTCTTGGCTTTTGTCTTACTAATAGATTGGACTCATAGTGATCTCCTAGTGATCCTCCTGTTTATAGCCTCACAAGAGCTGGGATTACAGATGGGTGCCACCACACCCAGTATCAATCCCCAGTCTCAAGCACCCTCTCAGCGTGCTCTGGGGGCCAGCTGGCACAGCAGGCAGGATTTGAACCCTGGTCCCTGTGCCTGTTTGCAAGTGCTTTAATCCACTGAGCTATTTGAGCAACCTGGCTTGTCTATTTCTCACCTCCATATTCCTGATTTGTAAATTTTATTGTGCCCAAAGACTCCACTCTCTGCTATCTCTTGTTATTATCAAAGCCCATAACCTGAAATGCAATTTGTGTTATTGTGCATGTTGCTATTGTGTGTTAGTTACTTTTCTCTCATTGCCAAAACCCAAGCATAAGTGTGAAAGACTTATTTAGCTCATAGTTTGTAGAAGTTCCAGTTCATAATTGGCTGGCTCCAGTGCAAGGTGGCTTAGCAGAGGGGCATCACAGAGGAGAACAGTTCAGGTAGCAAAAACAACCACAAGGCAGCCAAAGCAAGTAGAGACCTTAGCAGCATGTTTCTATATCTTTTTATCTTACCCAGACTACTTAGGGTGGTTAGCACTCATACAATCAATTCTAGCACCCTTGAACTTAGCATTGCACCATGAATCAATTCCAGGGTCACATACTTCTCATCCAGCTACCTCTGAAAAAGTCCCACCTATGATCATATGAGGTTTTGGGGGACATCAAAGCACAATGGATTTAATTGTTTTGTAATATAAAATATTATAAATAGAATATAAAATAAAAATATATATAACAACATAATGGGTTAAATTATATTCCCCACAAATTAATGTGCTAAACAGTTAAACATTCATATCTTGGAATATAATCTTATTTGTTAATAATTTCCATTACCTCAAAGCAATTGCTCATTATGCAGAGATATGAATTATTTCAAAGTTTTTGTCAGTATTTGTTGGGTCATTTCAAATATGATGAGTTTTGTTATGCCTATTTCATACTGGTATAACATAATCCAAAATGGCTGATGTGGTATCCTTATAAAAACAGGAATTTTCCATAGACAAAAATAAAGGGACAATGCTACATAGGGAGGAAAGCAGTCAGACCTTTATGATTCTATAAACCATACAACACTAAATATTGCCAGAAAGTTATGAGAACCTAAAAGAATGACAAGAACTTCTTTTTCTCTTATCCTCAAAAACAGCCAATCTTGCAATATCCCAATCTCAGACTTTTAGCCGCGAACCCTTGGAACAGTGAACTGCTGACAGTTCAGCCTCTCTGAGATGCTTTGTTGTGATAGCTGCAAAAAACTGAAATCTGAATTAAGGTATAGTCTGAAAAGATATCTCAACATTTGTATATTTTGCCACTTACTTAGACTCTGCATTGGCACTTTATATTAATCTCTTAATTCCTCCATTCCTACTTGAACCTTGTTCTTACAAATTATACCTTCATATCTCAGTAAATGTTTATTTTCTTTTTTCTTTATGCATTTGGTACAGGGTCTCACTATGCAGCTCAGACTCACAGTGATCCTCCTGTTTTCAGCCTTCCCAGAACTGGGATTACAGGTGTAAATGTTTCTTTATTGCCAAGGTCAAGACTTGGAGCTACACTTTCCCCTGGTGCTCATATCCAAGGTGTCATCAGCTTTGCTGCTTCTAACTTTCAAATATACTCTCCACTTAGCAACTTCTCTCAGGTGTTCCACTGATATCACTTCTGCCAGGGCAGGTCAACACTCTCCAAGACCTTGTGCCAGTCCTTTATCCTGGACAGCTAAAATACCAAAGGATTGAAAACCATGGCCTGTGTTAATCTGCTTTCTGCAACTGTGAGTGAGATATTGAGAAAAATCAACTTAGAAGCAGAAAAGTTTATTTGACTCAGTTTAGGAGGTTTTATTCCATG
>NW_004524709.1:618427-620235 GCF_000260255.1 Octodon degus
TCTATCAACCTACCACCAACATAACACCCAGACCTACAGAAATCATTCCTAAAATTTATTTGAAACCAGAAGAGACCTAGAAGAGCAATGGCAATCCTGGCCAACAAAGACTAGGCAGGAAGAATTAAAATTCCTGACTTGAAATTATACCACAAAGCTAATGTAATAAAATCAGCATGGTTCTGGCAACAAAATAGACCTGCGGATCAATGAAATAGAATAGAAGACACTGAAGCCTCTATGATCATAGTCAGCCACCTGGTCTTTGAAAAATGCTTACTGGAAGAATGATAGCCTCTTTAACAAATTGTGGTGGGAAAAATTGGCTCTCTACCTGCCGAAAAGTAAAACCTGACCCACGTCCATGACCATGCACTAAGCTAAAGTCAAAATGGATAAAGATGTAAACATTAAGACAGAAACACTAAATCTCATGGAAGAGAAATTAGGTGGAACTCCTGAAGAGATAGGGGTAGGCAAACAGTTCATGAACAAAAACCAAATCTCATGGGTCATACTTGAAAGAATTAACAACTGGACATTCTCTTATTGAGAAGTTATTGCATGTCAAAAGAAATTACCAACAAAGAGAAAAGCCAACCCACAAATTGGAAAATATCTCAACTAATGAGCACTCAGACAAAGGTCTGCTCTACAGAATTTATAAAGAAATAAAAATCATTAAGGCTCCAAAATTTAAATACCCAATCCAGAAATGGGTATCTGAGATGAACACACACTTCTCAGAGGAAGTAATAAAGAAGCGAATAAATATATGAAAAAATGCCGCACATCCCTAGCCTTTTGTGAAATGAGAATTAAAACAAAACTAAAATACCAATTCACCCAAGAAAGAATGGATGTCATAAACAAATCAACTAAAAACAAATGTTGGAGAGGCTGTGGGGACAAAGGAACCCTTCTCCATTGCTGGTGGATATGTAGACTGGTGTAATCATTATGGAAATAAATGTGGAGACTCTTTAAAAAACTAAGACAGGAAATTCATTCAAACCAGCTATTCCCCTACTGGGAATTTTTATGGAATAACTGAAAATATCATATCATAGTGATACATGTGTACCTATGTTTATAGCAGCACAATTTGTGATAGCCAAATACTGGAAGCAGCCAAGATGCCCATCACCTAAGGAATGCATGAAAAAGATGTGGTATTTTTATATAATGGAGTATTACTCAGCTATATAGAATGATAAACTTAAAGCCTTCATTTTTAAGTGGGTGCCACTTGAAGATATTCTCATAAGTGAAATAAACCAGGCCTACATGTGTAAATATCATATTGTCTCCCTAGTGTAAGAACTCAGTAGGAGAAATAAAAGTAGAGAGGTATAACACAATTAAAAGGAAAGAAAGTACTTGAAGATTAGGCAAGGAAGTGAGGTCAAGGAGAAATGCTAGGAAACATGACAGGGGCAAAGCTACACATTTATATGCACAAGATGGGTAAGGCAATGATCTTGAGAATCTTCAGCAGGTTTGTGAAACTAGCAGTTAATTGGTAGGACTCTCACACTGACTAACTATATATGTTGACACCTATGAACTAAGCAACTGCACTGCAGATAGCAATGTGTAATAGTAGGGTCATGCTTGAAATGCCTGTCATTCTGGTCTTCTAAAAATGTACAGCTTGTCATGATATATCTATCATTGCCATACTGTCTCTCAAGTAAATGTTTGTTTTAAAAAAAGAGCAAAAAATGAAAAAAAGAGACAAGAAAAAATAGTCATAGGACTCTCCTTCAACAATACTGTATATAATTAGATTTCAAAATTTCTGTGTT
>NW_004524709.1:620335-621730 GCF_000260255.1 Octodon degus
AGAGACAGATGTGGGAGAGTGCAGGAGCCCTGTCTGCATGCTAGAGCCCTGAAGGTTCAGTAGAAGGTCTGGAACCTGCTGCACTGTCCCATATGGATCAAGAAGTTGAAGGATCCACATCATGAGAGTGAGGAGTCTGCAGGGAGAAGAATGACGGTTCGGCACTAGAATCTGAGTCGTCTACCCAGCAGGCTGAAAGGCAGGTGTAAGAAGCTATAGAATCGGAACTGAAAGCCAGGAGATGACAGCTCAAGTGAAGCGCAAGATGAGAGCTCCTCCGAAGAGAAGAACTAAAGCTCCTTTAAGGGAAATCAGCCATAGTGAAGCTCTTCCAGGGAAAATCAATTACAATCCTTCTCTAGTGATCTCCTTTTCTACTGTTCTGACAATAGGAAGTGAGTCTTAAATTGAGTCTTCCATGCTCAGAACTATGCTGGCTCAATTCAGTTGGCCGTTCCCACTCACATTGACTATTAATGGATTAACCACCACTGACAGACACAAAAGAAAAAGAAAGGTGCAGTGTTCCAATATCAGCTTCAAAGGAACAATCTCAAAGCTGGATGATCTCCCACTAGTTCCTGCCTGGCAGTAGCTCCAGTGTTGGACTTTGCCTTTAGCACTTGGGATTTTGATGGACATTGAAGGTCCAAACCAGTATATCACCTCCTGTGATTAATCTTTTATAAATTTATGAAGTTTTTTCTTTCTCAGACAACCCAACATATGGTATCTTATTATATTTGTCTAGCCTAGTTCATAATATTCTAGAGCAAGGGTTTTAGATAGGAAGTAGTTTTAATCCCACTTCTGGTCTCCTCTGCAGGAGCTTTTCTGTGTCTGCAAGCATTTTTTTATTGTCTCTACTGGAACAAAGATGCTAGCAGAGATCCTGCTGACACAGATCTGGGACACAGATAAGCCTCCATAAATGCACAGAAAACTCCAAACGCCTATGGTGCAAAGGTTAGAAAATCATGCAGTATAGAATCTCAGTGCTTTCTGACACAGAAACTATGAATTTCTGCCACACTTATTTTTGGCCATTTTTCCCCCATAATTTTATTGAGAAACAAATAGAAGTTTCATACCAAAATGGTAGGACAGTTTCAATAATTAACACATTGCATACATTCTTCCTAGTTGTTAATTGCTGTATAAGATGCGGACATGATATGCTCTTTACAAACACTATTAGAACAACTATATCTATTCATTAAGAGAATGTAACTATATATCTATCCTAAACACTTGGAATACACAGATACAAAATGGACATTCATCTGTATCCACTTTTTGTGTTCAGTTCCATTATTTGAATATTATAGGTGTGTAAACTCAGCAAAATATTCTAAAAGAGTCCAGTAGCCCATAATAGTATTGGGTCTTCCGCTT
>NW_004524709.1:621830-627448 GCF_000260255.1 Octodon degus
TAAGATTTTTGATATTCAGATAGTTCAGGTAAACACAACTGCATATGTTGTAGGGTAATAATAAGCTTCTCTCCTGGAGGGTTAACAACCTAAATTTGAAGACCAAAAATTAGAGAAAAAGAAGGGCTGCAAGGCCAGACAACATTTTGTCCCTAGCCTTTCAAAGTCATTAAAGACTCAAGACATAGGAGCACCTATAATGTAACATCGTGTAATTCAGTTGTGTCTCAAATTTTCTGATCAAGGAGATTATGGGGGCTCAGCGGAATGTGATCCATGATGTAGAGTGTGCCTAAGGAGAGTCACATAGGGAGAAAACATTCTCTCAGGCTTTCACCGAGAGCGAATTGGTCAAGCAATGGCCTTGAGTCATCCACTTGGCTGACACTGACAAAGAATCTACAAACTGTGGTACATGGTCTCAGGATAGATCCTGAGGGGATTTAGCTGACTTTATCAGGTACAAAAGTTACATTTCTTGTTATGTAGGTCTTGCTTTTCTTGGTGTTAACCATCCAACAGAAAGGTAAAAAAACAAAAAACAAAAAACAACAACAAAAAAAAACCAAGGTATAAGTGGCAAAGTCATGTTGGTTTGCTGAGTTGTGAAGGGCTCAGGTCCAAAACTTCTGACATTGCTATTCCTGTGGATGACCCATTACTATTATGGACTACTGGACTATATTGGAATATTTTGCTGAATTCATGCACCTAGAACATTTAAATGGCAATGGAATACCCTTATCTGACAAAACTAAACAAAAAAAGGTGATGCAAATGAGTGACCATTTTGTATATATATATGTATATGTATATGTATATACAAAATAGGATAGATATACAACTTCTTTCTCTTAATTCTGTGAGAAGAAAGATTTGTACTAATAGTGTTTGGACAGGATATCATGTCAGTATCCTGTACTATGAATAACCTCTAAGAAGATAACAACACACAATATGTTAATATTTCACTTGATCTCAGCCAAAAGGCCAAGAAGCAATAGCAATATATTAATATTTGATGCTCTCCTACTAATTGGTTTTGAAAACTGCCTCATTTTATTTCTCAATAAAATTATTTTTTTAAAAAGAAACCATTTCTAGGCTGGGGAGATAGCTCAATAGAATAAGTGCTTGCTTGGCAAGCTCAATGTCCTGAGTTCAGTCTCTGTACTGAAAAAAAAAGTGAGAGAGAAAAAATCATTTCAGGTTTTTTATAAACATCATTATAAATAAAATCACTAATCATTTAATTTTCACTAAGACAAATTATTTTCAAAGTGAATGGGAATGAAAATGTTCTGTTGTCATTTTCAGCATGTAAATAATGAATAAATACATATTTTGTAGAAATAAGAATGGAATTTATAAGATGGATTCATAAACAAATTTATACATATATATATATACATATATATATTATACATATATATATATGTATATATATATATATATCTCAAAGTGTGGTGTTGTCATATAGTGTACAGCCTCAGGTCAATAATAAAATAAATCTCGTTCAAGAAGAGGAAGGAATAGAAAAGGAGGGAATGAAAGACAGCAACAGTAGGTGTATATGATCAAAGGATGCTATAGATCAGTTAGAATATAAGCATCACAAAGTGGCCAATTCTGTGTAATCAACAAGCACTAATAAAAAATAAAAAACTAGTTCTTGCTGAATGAATGGAGTGTGCCTTGGTTAGTGCCAGAAGCTAAAAAGGGAAGAATATGTTGTGTGCAGAAGTTGGTAGCATCAAATGTTTATAAAAGTGATATCAGTCATCTAGGAAGCAGGAGTTCATTTATGAAGTTGATTGTCTTGTGTAATAAGACCTGACCTATTATCAGAGTTTAGACTTTGATTTTAGTTCACAGACACACACACACAAAAAAAAAACACCTGAATGATTGACTCAACAGAAACACATAAATAAATTCTCCATGACAAAGTTTTTCATTAACTAATGACTATTAATGGCTTGAAGATATAAATAACTTGTGAGTTTTCTTGAAGTAAAACTAGTTGTTTGCAGAAGAATTACCTCATTGATTTCTCCTAATCAATAGTATAAAACAAATGGTGACCTTTTCTTCATTTAATAGCTCAAAATTATTGGTTATATACTAAAAGTTCCTGACTGAGAATGTGGCACTATATTAATCTTATTTATGATACCATTTTAACATTTCAAAACAATCATTAAGGGGCCAAAGCATATTTGAAAATCACTAGAAAATTTAAAATCAGTTAAGATGTTTGGCACTATTTTTCTTTAATGCTGGAGAATTATCTATATGTTTGTTCTTGCATATGATAATAAGATTTATCAGAATAATAATATATTAAAATATAACAATACAATAATGTCACCATTCTAATTTTTAGAGTTGATTTTTCAAATTACATCTAAATGCACAGCTTTCAAAACTTATCATTAAACAAAACATCTGACATTAAAATTTCCACCAAAAAGTAGAATCTGTGAAGCCTTTCTCACACCCTTTTCCTTTACCTAATGCCCACTGCAACTTAAAGCTGATTATCATTGTAATCATTTCCTAGATTTTCTTTATTGTCTGTGTAAGCTCATACCAAAACATCATAGTCTACCTTTGTCTGCTTCAAAATTCACTGCATTATAATTATATAGAACATATTCTTTAACAAAGCTTTTGGCCTCATTGTACTGTTTAGAAAAATTAGTTTTGCTTTTGTAAATTTTGTTCATTTTAATTATGGAGGATTCCATTATACAATTATAAAACAATTAATGTTTGAATATTGATACCTTCTTGAAGTTTGTATCAGCCAAGACCAGCTTGGTTTTGCAAGGAAAGGAAATTCTCCAAGTCAGTATAAAACATCAAAGATTATTTCTCACTCCCGCTTCATGTCCATTCCAAAACGGCTGGTCAATGACCATTGGGCATGTGAGTTAACATCCTTATTCAAGATTAGTTCTGTGAAGCACTCGCTATCTGAAATGTTGTCTGATGCAACTAGTGAACATGATACATGGAAAAGAAATTGTCAAAGTATATTGACCCTTCGTGATTTATGTGGAGCAGATTAACCAATTTTACTCACATTTCACTGACCAGGAAAAACAAAAGCCACATGGTCTTGCAAGGCTGCAGTGGAAAAGGAAATAAGGTTTTTGTAGAAAAAATGGAGAACTGGATATTGAGGGCAAGTAATACAGTATAAGTGACAGTCCTTCACTTCTCCAAGTAATTGGTTTGCTCAACCTCATACAATGAGAATGTACTCATCCTCACTATAATTGACACAGAGTAACCCAAAAGTCCCAATATCTAGTAAGAACTCAAATTGCAAGAAGCTATTTGCAAGATATAATTTCTGTGTCAGTTTAAGATATGATTCTGATTGATCTAGAAATTTTTTTTAAATTTGTGAGATATAAATGTATACAGAATATTGACCAAAAAATTTTGTAGTTAATAGTAATTTTTCATTTAAATACATGTAGAAAAAATAGAAGATATATATCAGCTATTGGTACCCAACAGTTGGTGAGTTTCCATGAGCAGACATTGTAGACAGCTGAGGTAGATTTAAAATCAGTAACGCCCTTTGTACAGACCCTGCTTATTAACTCTGGTTTTGACTATGCACACTGTGATATTACTTGGATCATTCGTCCTTCTTCATGGAGGACCTCAACTTTACATCAGAGCTCCTTATATCATCTTCCACACAAGTCAAGCTTCTGTGTGAAATATGCTTACCTGTATCTGTGTGACAGACTTAGGAAACTTCTTGTTCCAAAGACTTTGCAGCTGATCAGGTTTGCTTCAAAGTTTAAACAGTTACACACTCCTTAGCTAGGTAATTCATATAGTAATGAGACTGTTTAGAAATCTTAATCTTTTATATTTGATTCCAATCAATTCCACATCTTCATAGGCAGCTAGATACACAGCTGGGAAGGTATACTTTTATTGATTGGTACTGTTCTTTTATTTAATTATTCCTATACTCTTTGTATCTTAGGTATTTGGTCTTTCAAAGCATTCCTATTTTAGGTAGTGAACCAGACACCCAATGCAGAAGCAATCTTTAATAAGTTTCTCCTATAATATTTTGTGAATTTGAAAGTTAATTTTCCAGAATTTTATGAATTAAACCAATATGTGTGGCTCTTGCCTTGAATTCACACTTGCCACTGAAACTGCATTGCTTTTCTGAGCTAAAATCAGCTTGAAGTTCATAAAATTTCTATCACAGCTATAATAGTAGCTTTACACAACAGACATTTATTTAGTCTACAAAACTGTAGAGTAGGTCTGATCCAGATAGGCTTTGATTATTTGAAATAAGTTTTCTTGATTGTCCACAGAATGTTTTCATGCTGAGGACTGGACATTTGTACATACTCTACCAGAGCTGGTTTTCACTTGCTCTCAAACAGGGCAGTAGAGGTAAGAAGTCCTATGTGGTGCATAAGGTTAACACAGGTTTGTCTATGCAACACTGCACCACAACAGTAGCAAAATCTGGTGGTTAAGAGCTTTTAGAGTTCTGCCTTCATTCATTGTCAAACCAAGTATAAAGTCAACAAAGACTGTTGCTAGGAAAAAGGGCTCTGCCTCCTGAAGCTACTTGCTACAAAGCACTATTGGGACACTTCCATCTCCCTTCCTACTTTGTGATTCATATTATCTTAATAGAACTGAAAATTTTAACTGCGTATTAACTGAAAATTTTAAGTGATAAAATACATTAATAAGTACATTTTAGCTGTTTTTGTTTAGATTGGTTTACATATACACCATTTTTCTCTTCTGTTTTTACTTATTTCTCTGAAATATTTTGAGGGCCATTTTGTCATTGTTCTTCCGTATTTGAAAGCCTCCTTTGAATTATCTTTGCTGAAAGTTTGTGGCTTATGAGTTCTTCAGTTTTTTTTTCCATAATTTTATTGAGAAACAGATAGCAATGAGACAGTTTCAAATCAAATTGGTAGGACCGTTTCAATAATTAACAATTGCATACTCTTTTCCTACTGGTTATTTGCTGTACAAGATGCAGACATGATATCCTATTTACAAACACTATTAGAACAAATCCCTCTATTCATTAAGAGAATGTAACTATATATCCTAACCATTTTGAATACATGGATACAAAATGGACAATCATCTGTATCCCTCCCCCTTTTTTAGAGTTCTTCAGTTTTTATATAAAATGTTTACTTAATCTTCATTTGGAAGAAAGTGTTACTCAGAATTGTACTTTGTAAATAATACATTTTATTTCTATTGTCTGTATCTTTTATTATTGTTCATTAGAAGTCAGCTGTTAAAGTGTTGCTCATTTGAAAGAACTCTACCTTTCTCTGGTTGCTTAAAAAATATTTGGTGTTCAGTTTTGGGCAATTTAGAATGATACGCTTTCTTAAAAAATTGATCCTTCTGAAACTTGTTGCTTTTATAACTTTCTTGCAGTTTGCACAATACTTTAATTTGTACTACAGTGATTTTTTTCAGCTTGGGGGAAATATTACCCTTTTTAGTAATTATTAATTTAAGCTATTTCTTTCTCTTTGACTCCAGGAGTTATATTATGCATATATTTTCTTTCTCACTATACTTTT
>NW_004524709.1:627548-635201 GCF_000260255.1 Octodon degus
TTGTAGAACCTTTGTCAGTGTCAGCCATGTGGATGAGTCACAGCCATTGCTTGGCCAATGTGCTCTCTGTGAAAGCCTGAAAGAGTGTTTTCTCTCCATGTGACTCTCCTTAAAAACACTCTACATCATCGGTCACTTTCCTCTTTGGCGCCATAATCTCCTTGATCAGAAAATTTGGGAAACTACTGAGTTACATGACGTTACAGTACAAGTTTTCATATGTCCTGAGTCTTAATTGACCTGGGAAGGCTAGAGCCAAAATGTTGGCTTTCCTTGCAGCCTTCCTTTTTCTCTAATTTTGGTCTGCAAACTTAGGTTGTTAACCCTCCAAAAGAGAAGTTCATTGTTAATACCATACAACCTAGGCTGTTAAGCTTAAACTCACTATCTGTCTGAATCAAACATCTTAGGCATCACAGGGAACACGTATTTTTCATCAAGTATTGATATGTTGAATTTTAAGTCCTTACAGAATATGATGAAAAAACTTTTAAAAATTAGAATATATTTTAAAAATAGGCATAAAGATTTATATAATTCTTATGTTTACACATAAGTCCAAAAATCTAACCATATACAACCTTGAAGCAGGACAGTCCCACAACATTCCTTTTCCTATCTTCTGCCTTCATTCACCACCTCCTTCTTTTTGAACAATCATCTACCTGAGAGACAGCACAGCAGCAACTGACATGTCATGGCAAACAGCCCATATTCAGAAGACCAGAATGACAGGCACTCCAAGCATGAGCCTACTATTACAAATTGCCATCTTCAGTTCAGTTGTTTTTTAGTTCACAGGTGTCAGTATATATAGTTAGTCAGAGTGAGAATCTTTCCAATTAACTGCTAGATTAAAAAATCTTCTGAAGATTCTCAGGATCATTGCCTTGCCCATGTTCTACATATAACTGTATGGCTTGTCACTGTCATATTTCCTAGCTCTTCTCCTTTCTCTCTCTTAATTAGTCTTCGAGTCCTTGCTTTCCTTTTTCTTGTATTATACCTTTCTATTTGTATTTCTTCTTTTGAGTTCTTATACTAGGGAAACTATACAATATTTACACATGCTATTTTTTATTCATCTATGACCTTACCAAATTTAGTGATGCCTTGGAAATTTTGTCCTTACCACTTTGTCTGCTGTAACTCTTGATGAAGATTTCACATGCTTCATTTCTCCTCAGTTGTTTTTTGCTAGCTAAGTACTTTGGGGGATCTCCTCTAGCCTCTGTGAACTTCTCCATCTGAAAAATGTAGTCTCCTTCAAAATCTGCCACTTGTGCCTCCATTGTGTACTGTCATTATCTGATATTTTCCTTTTATTTGAGTATTTATATCAACCACACATATCACCACCATCACTCCAATTAAAATTTAAGTTCTTATATGATAGAAGTGATATTTTGCTTTTGCTTACATCTCAACCTCAAACCTCTTAGAACCTTCAAAAATTGTGAAATGAATTTGTGATTTTTGTTTGTTAGATACTTTTCCATGGCCAGAAGGGAATAGGGACCCAATATTCCTAGATAAGTGCCATTTTGTTTATTGATAATTCCAAGAAGAAGAGAAAGGGGGACAAGTGCAAAGGTAAGCCCTCCCATCATCACTTCCCCTGATAATATGTGGAGACCTTTGCGACAAAACTCATCCACAACAGTAATCCCAAGCAACCAGCGTTTCCAGAACATCCTTCATTACTCACACCCTGTATGTTAACTGTGAATTTCCTGCTTCCTGGCCATTTTATCCACTCCATTCATCCAGCTTCTGATCCACCTACCTCCCCACTCTGGCCCAGTAATAAGCATGACACAAAATGTCCTTGTAGGGGGTCCAGCCTGATAGCCCAGTGGACTAAAGCACTTGCTTAGGCAGAGCAGAGTGACTAGGGTTTGACCCCCAGCTTCCTGTGCCAGCCCCGCCCTTCCCCCATGGAGCACTGAGACAAGTGATTGAGACTGGGCTTGGTGGTGCACACCTGTGATCCCAGCACTTGGGAGGCTGAAAACAGGAGGATCACTACAAGTCTGATCTATGTAGAGAGAACCTGTAGACCCTGTCCTACAGAAAAAAAAGTTGTCCTTGTGGAATGAACTTCCAGTCTTTGGGGAATTTTTTCATTCCTTAAAGATTTTATTTGTTGGTACCATCACTCTCTCTCTCTGACATCCCTCCCTTTCTACTCCTAGATATGTTCAACTGTATGTGGATAATCTTTCCAGTAACCTAGCTTGTTAGTACCTTAGTCTTGTATCATTCTGTACCATGTTTGAATTAGTCCCATCATTGTAATGCTTGTATGTGCCCCTTGCAACTGTAAAGTGTGTATTCTTTTCATGAACTCAGCTTCAAGCACTCTATTTGGGTCTGTACTCTAACTCTGTCTTCCAATGTTCTGGCAAATAAAGTTTGGCTTTGTCTTTATTCTTTGTTCTGCTCTAGCACTCCAAAGTACATCTTTATTGAATGCTGCCAACAGTATTTCAAAATCACACTTAAGACCCAACCTTAATATCTAACACCCCTCCCATCAATCTGCTGTAACCATCATCATCTCCTGATTTCCTTGCTTGGGCACCTGGCATCTCTGGTCTTTCCTCAGCACGACAGGAATTCATTTCTATTAAACTAAACCAGTTGAGGTCAACTTGCTACTCAGACCCAGCCAAAGCCATTGTCTTAGTCAATTTAATCTGCAGTGACAGAATGTCATATACTAGGTATCTTAAGCAAAAATAATTTATACTCAGTGGGAAGTCTAAGATACAAGTGCTGACAGCCTCAGTGGTGATAGGGGCTCTTTTTCAGGGTTGTAGACAGCTGCCTTCTTTATTTATACTCATAAATAATTTCTTCTATTCTTTCTCATCCCCTTTGTTCAGCTAGTCTATTCCCCAGTTCTACCCCAAAATCACAGCTATAATTGATGTCCCAATACATTTCACACGAGCTATTCCCTTTGGCACTGCCTACAAAATTCTTTCCCATACATTCAGAAGGATTTTATCTTCCTGATAATTTTACAGTAATGCAAGTTCAGTGAGAGCTTCACTATTTAAATTCAGAAACCTCCCCTTGAAGTTCTACATCGTATTTCCTCTATTATTTCACCAGTATCTAATATGTTTTACTCATATTCTTCCTTATTATATTTATTTTCTTATTCTTTCACTGAAATATAAATATGAGAGCAGGAATTTTCTTCTCTATACCATGCCCTATTCCAGGAGAGGAGGCATGATGGAGTAGATTCTGGTAAATGATGATGAACAAATGTTGAAAGCTTTTCATGAGGTTTACTTATATATCTTAAGAAATCATTTCAACACCCACCCAAGCCCAGGCCCTGCAAGTGTGTGGGAGAGCTTCTGCACTCTCCTGCAACTGCTGGACTCCTCCAAATGAAGACCAGGCCTACCGCGTGAATGAGCTCTTTCACTGTGCTCTTGGGACCACTCTACACCTCCAGAGCCAGCCCAAGCCTCTCTTATAAGTGAAAACTTCAGCCTAGCTCTCTGAACCCCTCCAGGTCAGCCCAAGCCCAGGCCCTGTGAGTGTGTGGGAGAGCTTCTGTGCCCCCCTGCTCCTGCTGGACCCTTCCAGACCACGCTTAGGAACAGAGTGAGTGAGACATTTCAACATGCTCTCAGGACAGCTCCACTCCTCCATAGCCAGGCCAAGCCCACCTTGTGAGTGAGAACTTACACTGCACACTCAGGACTGCTCAAACCCAGGGCCAGTGAGTATGTGGGAGAGGTTATGTGCTTTCCTGTGAACCCTGAACCCCTCCAGAACTAGCCCAGGCCTGGCATACAGGACTGGGGTGAAAATCTGCAGCTAAAGTCCCTGAAGGGAGACTAGGGACAAAAACTACCAACCTAATCCAAAAGCAAAACATCTTGCAAGAGAGGCACAACAGGCTTACCTCCAAGGGCTTCAGCAGGAAGGAGCTGAGCACAGTAGCCAGACCCAAGCCAGGCAAAATTGGATGAACTCAAACTTAGTAGATCTGTACTTGAATTTTACTAGGTGCTAAGGTTATAACAGCACCAAGCTCTACACTAAAGGCCAGAGGACAGTGCTATAAAAATGACAAAGAGAAGGATCAACATGCATTCTTAGATCCCGAGCTCACCCAGAGCAAGTGCTTAGGATACTAGCACAACTGAAATATCTGAATTAATAGCATCTGAAGTAAAGAAACAATAGCAGAAAGGTGTAGAGGAACTCAGATAAGAATTAATTTCTGAAATAAAAAAAGAAATCTCTGAAATAATGGCGTCTGAAGTAAAGAATCAAATGCAAAAGTATATAGAGGAAATAAGATTAAAATATCTCTGAAGTAAAAGAATTAATAACTGCTTCTCAAGAAGACACTGATAAAAAAAAGGAGCTCAGAAAAGTGACAGATTCCTTGAATGAGCAGTACAGGAAAGAAATAGAACACATGAAGCGGAGTCAATAGGATATAGAGGAACTTGAAATTTCAGTCACAAGCTTGCAAAATCATTTGAATGAAAGTGAAGATAGACTTTCAGATCTTGAAGACACTGTCACAGCCAGTGAAAAGGCAAGAAAAGATCTCTAAAAAACAACTAGGATGCAGGAAAAAATAATTCATCACCTACAAGATGAAGCAAAGGTGAACAGCATGAGACTAATAGGCATCAATGAGAAAGAAGGAGTCAATATAAATGATATAAAAAGAACATGGTCAGAAGTAATAGCAGAAAACTTCCCAAATATGAGGAAACAATCTGACATTCAGGTACCAAAGCATACAGAACTCCAAATAACTTCAACCCAATTAAAAATACACAGAGACATATAATAGTCATCCCAGAAATGCAGCACAAGAACAATATACTGAAAGCCACTAGAGAAAAGAAGCAGATCACATTCAAAGGAAAACCAATCTAATTATGGCCAACTTCTCTTCACAAATCATGAAGGCAAGAAGAGCATGGAGCAGAGTACTTCAAGTCCTCTGTGAAGACAAATTCCAGTCCAGACTACCATAACCTGTAAAACTCTCTTTCAAGTTTGATGGAGAAATGAAATACTTCCATGACAAATAACAACTAAAGAATTTCATGATGACAAAGCCAACCCTACACACACTACTGAAAGATGTTCTAGAGAGGGACCAAAATGATCAGAATTCCATGAACGGGAACAAAAGGAACTCACTAAATAAGGAAAACAATTAAACACAGGAAAAAAGGAATAAACAAATGCTGATAAATAATATGTTGAATGTAAATCAATACATCTCAATTATAACCATCAATGTAAGTGGACTCAATTCACCAATTAAAAGAAATAGACTGGCACAGTGAATTAGGAAAAAAAATCCAACAATATACTGTATACAAGAAACACTTAATTCATAAAGACACTCATAGGCCAATAGTCAAAGGATGGAAAATAATCCTACATGCCCCAGCACCTCAGAAAAAAGCCGGGGTAGCAATCCTCTTCTCAGACAATCTCAACTTCAAATCAAGAATGATCAAACAAAATAAAGAAGGCCACTATATACTGGTTAGGGAAAAATTCAAAAGAAAGAGGTAGCATTCATAAATGTATGCACACCAAACACAGGAGCACACAACTATGTAAGACAAATTTTAATGGACATGAAAAATCTAATATCCAATACCACAAACTCCACTAGAGATTTTAACACCCCCTAAATTAGCAAAGAAGTAGCAAGACTGAACAAGAGCTTGGAACAAATGGACTTAGTGGACATATACAGAGTGTTCCACCAACCACAGCTGAATATACATTTTTTTTTTCTGCTGCACATGGGTCATTTTCTAAAATAGACCACATACTGGTCCATAGGTCATGCTTAGGTATATGCAAGAAAACATAAATATCCCATACATATTATCTGACCACAGTGCAATGAAACTGGAAATAAACAAGAAAAGAAAACAGAAAAACCCTATGAATACATGGAAATTAAACAATGGCGTATTCAGCAACCAATGGGTCACAGATGAAATGAACACGAAATTGATCAATATCTACAATTCAATGAAAATTCAAGCACAACTTACCAGAATTTATGGGATGTGATGGAAGCAGTTCTCAGAGGGAAATTTATAGTTGCAAACTCACACATTAGGAAAACAGAAGGGGAACAAATAAGCACCATAATGCTGCACCTTCAATATCTAGAAAAGGAAGAGCAAACCAAACCCAGAGCCCAAAGATGGGAAGAGATCATAACTTTCAGAGCAGAAATTAATTGAACTGAGATGAAGAAAACAGATCAAAGGATTAATGAATCAAGAACTCAAAAGAAGATATACAAATACAAAAGTATAATACAACTAAAATGAAGCAAGAACTTGAGGACTAAATAATTAAGAGAGGGAAAGGAGAAGAGCTAGGAAACATGACAGTGGCAAGCCATACAGCTATATGGAGAAGATGGGTAAAGCATTGATCCTGAGAATATTCAGATTTTTGAATCTAACAGTTAATTGGAAGGATCCTCACCCTGACTAACTATATATACTGACACCTGTGAACTAAGCAACTGAACTGAAGATGCCAATTTGTAATAGTAGGTTCATGCTTGGAGTGGCTGTCATTTCTGGTCTTCTCAATACAGGCTACCTGTCATGACATGCCTGGTGATGTCATACTGTCTCTCAGGTAGATGATTGTTTAAAAAGGATGGGGGTGGTGAATGAAGGCAGGAAACAGGAAAAAGGATGCTGCAGGACTGTCTTGCTACAATGCTGCATATGGTCATATTTCTGGATTTATGTGTAAACACAAGAATTATATAATTCTTTATGCCAATTCTTAAAAAGTATTTTAATTTTTTAAATGTTTTTTCATCATATTCTGTAGGGAATTAAAGTGTAACATATCAATTCTTGATGAGAAATACCTGTTCCATGTTATACTTAAGATGTTTGATATTCAGACAGATAGTGAGGTTAAGCTTAACAGCCTAGGTTGTATGGTGAAAACAATAAGCTTGTCTTTTGGAGGGTTAACAACCTACATTTGCAGACCAAAATTAGAGAAAAAGGAGGGCTGCAAGGAAAGCCCACATTTTGGCCTTAGCCTTCCAAGGTCAATTAAGACTCAGGACATATGAGAACTTGTATTCTAATGACATGTAACTCAGTTGTGATCCAAATTTTCTGATCAAGGAGATTATGGGGCCAAAGAAGAAAGTGATCGATGATGTAGAGTGTGCCTAAGGAGAGTCACATGGGCAGAAAACATTCTCTCAGGCTTTCACAGAGAACACATTGACCAAGCAATGGCTGTGACTCATCCACATGGCTGACACTGAAAAAGGATCTACAATCTGATGTACAGGGTCTCACGATAAATCCTTAGGGAATTTGACCGACCTTTTCAGATCCAAAAGCTACAATTCTTGTTGCATAGGGCTTGCTTTATCTTGGTCTTAACCATCCAACTGAAAATTACAAAATGAAGTATAAGAAGTAAAGCTATGATGTTATGTTGATCTGTAGGGGACACAGCTTAACAATTCCTGACATTGCCAGTCAAGTGGAAGACCCAATATTATTATGGACTACTGGACTCTTTTAGAATATTTTTCTGAGTTCACACACCTATAATATTCAAATGATGGAGTTGAACAAA
>NW_004524709.1:645911-653656 GCF_000260255.1 Octodon degus
ATTGTATATAAATTTCACAGTTTATAACTTCAGCAGCTGGAATAGTGGAATTTGCTTCTGTCTGCACTCTTTTTTGTGTTATTCTTCATCAGGAATACGTGGATATATTGCTTGAATTGTCATATATTACATTTTAAAATTCTATTTACCAATAACTTGGGAACTAGGATGATTTTTATCTTATCCAAGACAATAAACACACTGGTTATAGTCAGAAATCTGGTAACTAAAGTCATCTTGGTAATTCCAACTGTAGTTTGGAAGTCATTCCAATATATTAAAATTTTAATACAACTTATATTCAATGACTCAAATCTTCTAAACTATTATGAAATAGTAAATGGTTGAGGGTACTTAATAATTTACTGTCATCCCTAAACAAAAGTAGAATTAATGACCTTATGTCTTGGTTCTGCACACTTCTTCCAGTTTCTATTGCTTTAAAAAATGCTTCTTAAAAACAAAAACTCAAAAACATTTTTGTAGTATTTAATAAATATGCTTTCACAAGCTTGCACTCTTCTGGCTGGAAAGATATTTGCTGTCCCATTGGTTCTCTATGAGGTTCATTTAACACAGTGAAGCAAATCTCTTTATGGCCAGGAAAACATTATATATATATATATATATATATATATATATATATATATATATGCCAGTCCTAGGCATTATCCTTCAATAGAAAGATTTATAACATTTGGAATTTGAAATGCAATGGAGTAAAACTTCTACAGTACCGTTAACTGAGAAGCAAGTCTACAACAAAATGGTTTTATTGAGGAGTTCTTCACATGTTCACAAGCTCCATTACTTCAGAAATTTCATAGTGGATGCTCAAACAAGCAAGCAAAAGACCACAGTGACATAAAACATGCTAGAACTCAATAAAATGAAAAGCAATGCTTAACTGAGAAATGACCTTGTTACCAAAGAGCAATTCCTTTATTGAATGCTGCGTTCAGAGAATTTCGACCACGTTATGAGGCATGTGCATCCTGCCCATTTGGTGTCCCCATCAGCTGAGACAAAGCAGAACAGATTCTCCGCACATTTCAGTGACTCACAGGGCTGCCTTAGCGCTGCCTCCTATTCATCAGCTCTTCCAGCAGCCGCTGCAACTCAGACAGAAGGGTGCCCATCTGATTTTTAGAGGCTTCCAGGAGAGTGCACCAGTGCCACCCTCAGAAACCTTTTCCTATCTCCCGGAGTCCAGCTGGGCATCTTTCTGCAGTCTGCTCACCAGCTGCCACCGCTTCCCACTGATCTGGCCAGCACTGCACTGGCTGTCTTCCACTGCATCCCAGTCATCCCTTAATCAGTTCTAGTGTGGCAGAGGGTATTGGAAATAGCCCGTCCCATCTCTGTCTCATCTCTGCAAATATTGTATTTACATGTGACAAATTCTGACACCAAAAACATTTAAGAATAAAAATACCTACAAATTATCCATAAAACTCTTAAATTTCACCTAATGCATTTGGGCAAATCTTTTCCTAATGAATTTATAAACAGGTAAAGATAGAATTTCTTCTGGGCTGTCAGAACTTTACTAATGTGAGCTTATTTCTGCCTTCACATTTACTTACCGTGATTTTTTAAAGCATATTCTTTCTTCTATTAGGCAAGAGGATTTTATGGCTTGCATACTAGAACTGAAACATGAATATAACATCAATTTAAATTGATATAACTTCTTATAACTATTGTTTTTCTGTGGAAAACATCAGAATCTATGGCTATTAAATTCTTGTAAGGCAATTTCAGGGATTTCAAGGGATAAATAATGTATATGAAATCTCAAAAGAAAAATAGGTGTTAAAAATCAGAGATTAAATATTTCATATCTGAAGAATTTTAGTTTCTACTTAGTAATGCAAAATCTTGTATCCATGAAATGTGCAATATCAGAAAGTTTTATTGAGATAAAATTATGAACTTTTACATTTTTAATTTCTTATTACTATTTTTTTACAATAGAGAATCCATGAATAGAAGGTCTTTGTTTATTTCATTGATATAAAATTGATATATCAAACTCCTAGGACAATTCTGAGTACATAGGCCTGAATAATACAAAATTCTCAACATGCTTTTCTACTTCTTAAAGTAATGAACTGGTATTAGACTTCTTTCAGATGGTTGTTGGGTTCACCATGCTGTTTTTCTAAGAAAAGTCTCCTTGGCATATATCTCAGTTGAGTTTGACTTTTATCACAAAAATATTAAACGTTCTTGAAAGTTATGCTGCCAACGCTGGAAGGACATCTAAGATGTGGGAATGCTGCTGAGCACAGTGTGTTGGTCAGCCTTTGCTCACTGTGACAAAATATCTGAGAAAAACAACTTGGCAGAGGATACTTTGGTTTATAGTTTCAGAAGTTTCCTTCTAGGATCAGTTGCTTCAGTTGTTGAGTGCTTGAGCTGAGGCAGAATATCAAGGTGGAAGAATGTGGCGGGACAAAGCTGCCCTTCTCTCATCAACCCAGAAGCAGAGAGATAAGTAGTACTCAGAGTCACACTGGTATGATCTTCCTCTTATCAACATTCTCCAAAATGCCAGCAATTATGATCTCATTGGGGTGTTACTCCACTGACGCAGCCAGAGGCCTCATGATCCGTTCTTTTCTCAAAAGCCTTACGGGGGTACATGTATCGATGCCATCTCACACCACCAACACTTGAACATTCAAAGCCAATTTTAAATGAACTGCTCATCAATCGACAACTGTTCTCGTCTCTTGATAATAAATTCAAAATGAGAAAACACTATTTGGTATTATTCTATTCAAAACATACCTGTGAAATATGATGAGCACAAATGTATTACCTATTCATCTTGCCACTCTTTAAATCTGAATTTGGCAACAGTTTCTCAGCCCCTGGATATATGATAAAGCAAAATCCTATGTTTTAATATATTTACCCTTAAATAGCAGATATAATACAGTAACTCTATGTCATACAGTATAGCTGGATTTCCTAATTAGAAGAAGACAGATTGAGATACTAATCAATATTTCAGTCTTAATTCAGAGTTTAAACTTATTCCCATCTCAGTACCATATTCCTATATAAATCAAAGAGATCCTTGCCCCATCTCATACATATTCAAAAATATATTACCCAATATGCTCTTTTTTAATTTAGCAAAATGGATTTTTTATAAAAGTAATACTTGATCATGGTCAGCAAACAGAAACACACAGCCCCAAACCACATACAACATAAAATACAAAGAAGATAATAAAAATCAGCCACAAACCTTTTCCCATTTGTTTCCATTAGCAGTACAAGTTAGAAGCCGAATACATGCCTAAAGAGTACACGTGTGCTTCTGTGTCTAGTTATCTAGTGCTTGGAAAAACTTGACTTATGACTCTGCATGTAGATTGTTGTGGTTCACACCATCCGGGCCACAGGAAACACCTATTCAACTTTCTTGCTACATATTCTCCAAGCAAAGCAATACTGGCTCAGAATATAATAGTTCTGTCATTGCCGATGTCAGACATAGACATTTGGGATGGAGGGAAGGCTTTAGCAGGAGAAGTAGGAACATGTTGCTGGAAGCATCTCATAGACAAGTTGTCTCCTCCTAGCAAACACTTCTGGTTTACTGTCAAGGCATTCGTCTGCTATTAGCATGTTGGGAAGAGATTGTCTTTGAGCCATTCATCTTCTATACCCCAACACCACCCCAAGTCCTGAGTATGGGAGACAAAGGGATTTCAGGACAGCACTTAACTCCTTTATTTCAAGTGAGAAATAGTGTAATTAATTTTCCACATCCTTCTGCTTCAAAAAGTATTAACATAATTGATTTGTTGGCAAAATGAAGTATTGTTTTCAGCAGGGCCAAATTTATATTCTCTTGCTTTTCTTTAGAGGCCAATTAATGGTTCAAGAACCATCAATGTGGATGTTTTGGAGTAACAAACTTTTCCAAATGAGACGTGAACTTCTTGAGTGATATATTATATGTGATGGATAGATGTGGAGGAATGGAAACTTATATATAAATAAATACAGATAGGTAGATATATAAAAATTTTGTACATATTACTTTAAAAGAAAATAAAAAGTTTACATGACATTTGAAAATATTTTATCACATTTTTGTGTTTAATATGATAGTTTATCATTTTAGGCCCATCACAATATTTGAACATAGCACATATCAGAATTTTATTTTTTCCTTATCTTACTTTTATAATTTGTTGCAAGGATTTGCCACAGTGAAATGAAGTTTTCCTGAATTGAAGTAATAGCTTACAGATAAATATACCTGTCTACTAGAATTTCAGAAAAGTTAATTTGACTTTACTGGCACTAGATAACTTCATGTGAAAATTTTTAAATAGGATGAGATGATCAATGATTTTACTGAAATAAACAAAATAAAATACAACATTTGGAAACAATATAATAACATGAACATCATGTTTTTGTTGATTATCCTAATTGCCAACCTGACATCTGACTATCCAGTAATGCATACTATCAGTTATTCTATCTGCTTTGAACTTCTCCCAGTTTTCATGCAAGTCATATTATATATTTAAATATATTTTTTCTAGAATGCTCTTCTGATATATCTCTATCTCTATCTATCTATCTATCTATCTATCTATCTATCTATCTATCTATCATCTATTGGTACAAGGTCTCACTACATAGCTGAAACTCATAGTGATCCTCCTATTTGCAGTCTCCCCAGTGCTGGGTTTAGAGGCATGTGCCACAACACTTGGACTCGGTGGCCAGCTCAGCACACCCAGGGGCAGTGCCCTTGTGGCCTGTGGTGCCAGGGATCAAAACCTGGTCCCTGCACCTGCCAAAGCAAGTGCTTAATTCACTGAGCTATCTCACCACTCCCTTTGGAGGACTTTTTGAAAGTAGAGTAAGGAAACAATTTATTTCACAGTTATCTTGGTATATAACTTTGGAATACATTGATTTAAGATATACATATCTCCACTTGTGGTCTAAACCTTATTCATTCCATATGGAGGCCGGTTTCCCTTCTTCAGTAGGGTGTGTGCTTGGGGACTGCCTACTTCTCAGGAATCAACAAAGAAACTAAATTTCATATGACTATAATATCTATAAATCTATCGACCTATCTATCTATACAAAGAGTAACATTATCCATCTACATGTATATATGCATACATGAATATGCAGATATTTAATTTCAAGTATATATGTATAATGCATATATTTACTAATGTCATGTCTCTACATTTGTGACTGTACATGATCTTTTTTCATTTTATGTATTTGGTACAGGGTCTTCGCAGCTCAGACTTCTAGCGATCCTCCCATCTTTGGCCTCCCCAGCGCTGGGATTACGAGCTTGCGCCACGGCATTGGACCCAGTCGCAGGTCCCGGTGCTTGCGAAAGCAGGTGTTTAGTCTACTGAGCTATCTCACCAGTCTTTGAGCATGATTTATTTTAAAGAATTGGCTCATATGATTATGAAACCTAAGCAGTCATTTTACCATGGAGACGAGGGAAGCCTGATGATCTAGCTCAGTCTGAACATGAGGATGTGAGGTCTGGAAACCCCAGTGGTTTAATCTCAGCTCATGTTGTGAGGCACAACAAGAACTTAACTTTTATTTGCCTTTTTCTTTCCCCAGACTTTCAGTGCATTCCTTGATGTGCACTCACACGGAGTTTCTGCATTACTCTGTCGACTGACCTGCACGTGAATGTCTTCCAGAAAAAAACTTAGAACATGGACCTTTTGCCATGTCACCTCTAACCGCAGTGACTCTGAGAAAGAATTCTTATGGACATCTACTGATTCTAGGTTATGGAGCTCAGCTCACTTCTCCCTCTTAGGAGGAAAAGAATTTTTCATACAGCTGAATTTTCTAAACATAGCTGTACAAACGTTTTCAGTTTTCCAAATTCTAATCTCTGTGTATCCAGGATGTGATATACAGATCAGGATCTTGGATCTTGGATCTCGCTGAGGGGCTTGTGGCTCACTCCTTTTTATAATTAATAGTATGTTGGTGCTGTTGTATTAAATTCAACTGGATTCTTAAATCCTATTGCATTTGTTAATTATTATATTCATTTCGTACATTAATTGCTGCTTTTATGCTAATCTATAATATATAGAATCATAAATGTCCGCTGACAATAATTAGGTTTCCTAGTAAACAGGAAATAAAATACAACATAATATATAAGATGTAGCCCCAGCAAGGGTTCTGATGCTAATGTTGAGAAATGGACCCTATGCACACAGCCTTTTACATGTTTTTGTTGTTGTTGTTGTTTATTTTTGTCAAAGTAATTGGCAGAAATTACTGAAGTAGGAAAACACACCCCTGAAAAAACATTAGAGGAAATCAAGTTAATTAGAAGAGCAGGATATTCACCATGTGGTTTTATGTTAGAAAAACAAGCATGTTCTGAGGAAATACAGGTAATTCTTCCAGTCAATAAAGAAGTCATTTGGTACTACTGTCTGTCAGAGTCTGTAGGATCACCAGGTGAGTACTTCTCCCAGGTCATGGTTCACAGAACAAATTAACTATTACTTTCTACTAGTGAAACCTGAATGCCAGTCCAGAGCATTTGACTTGCAATAGGTATTTTGTTTTTGCAATAGGAGTACTACAGGTAAAAGCAAATTCTCAGACGGATGAATCTGAACCTGCCTGCATTTTTGGGAGGACTAAGAATGGACTCCATCCAGGCAAGTACTGAGGTCTCCAGCTGAACATTAGGTCCTTAACATTGAACTGTACATTTCCTCATCCTACACAATTCTCTTAATTAAATCCCAAGTTTTTATCAGGGTTCTAAAAATATTTTAAATGTGTTTATTTGTACAAGTTAGTAGTGTATAATCATGATGAGTGAATATGGATACACAGCATTCTGTAGCTCTTTTTTCATCCCTTACCCCTCAAATCCCCTCCTGCCCTTTCTATCTCTTGATCTCATTCCCAATTTTCAGAATCTCTATTTCTACTTTTTTCTTTTAATTCTTTCATTCCACTTCCATCACCTCTGTTCCCACTCCTTCCATTTTTTGAAAATGATCTCCTTACTTGCTGTTATCTACCTTTTATTTCACTCTTTATAATTTGAGTTTCTGATATGAGAGGTGCCATGATGGGATTAAGCTCATGTGTCTGATTTATTTCACTTTGTAATGTTATGGTCTCAAAGTACATCCATGTAACTCCGAAAGGTTCAAATTGATCCTTCTGTAGTGTAGATATATTTTTTTTCTTTATTCATTTCATCTGTTCATGGACATATTGGCTGTTTCCAAGATTTAGTTTTAATAATATGTTGATGCTATACACATGGGTATACACTTCTTACTAATAATATGGTGTCTTTGACTGTTTTGAGAAGATACCTAGAAGGGAAATAACTAAGTCAAATGGAATATTTTGTTTATTTTTTGTGAAATCTCCATATTGATTTCTATAGTGGTTATACTACTTTACATTGTCATCTCTCAAAGCAGAAGGCACTATTCTTCACATCTCTTAAGGGAACCTACATCACTAAGACAATGTTCAGAAGTTTAAATGACCTGTCTGACTGTTTAAAATCAGAATTGACTGGTTGCTTTGGCAAAATACATCTTAAAATGAAGAGGAAATATTTCATTTATAAATGATTTTAAAAACAAAATGCATCATATTGTATATGCTTAAATAACAAACTTTATACTCAGCTATCAAGAGAGGAAGAAAGAAAGAAAGAA
>NW_004524709.1:653779-656158 GCF_000260255.1 Octodon degus
ACCTTCCTTGCAAACACAAGGACCTGCATTCAATCCTTGGTAGCACATATCATGCCGAACCCAGGTTCCTAGGCATGCTGTGCTGGCCACCCAAATCAGATGTGGCCGTTCATGCCTGTAATCCCAGCACTGGAGAGGCTCAGACAGGAGGATCACTATGAGTCTGAGGTGCTTAGCGAGACCCTATATCAAATAAATAAATACATAAAAGGTTTTTTTTTTGAAAAAAGAAAACCAAGTAAGAACAAATATCTCCAGTTTCTGACCTTCAGGTATTAACAGCTAATTTTCATTTAGTTTATTTCAGCAGATAATTTTATAATCACAGAATGCCCAGGTTTAAGATAACTAAGTTTCTATCAAAAGTTTTTTTCCTCTGATCTATCTACTTCTATATGGTAATATGTAAGTTGTGATCAATATATGTGCAGAATATTTAAATTAAAACGGTAATTACAGTGAAATACATATTGATAATAATCCATCTGAATTTACTCTCCATCACTTTTTTTGTTTTTGGTGATACCAGGGATCAAAAAACTCAGGACCTTGCACTTGCCAGGTAAGCACTTATTCAACTGTGCTATCTCTCTGGGACACTCTCCATCACTTCAAACACATCCAGCACACCATTCTATTTTCCTATTTTTTTTTTTTTTTTTTAAATCAGGAACTGAACTCAGGACCTCACAGTTACCAGGAAGGTACTATGTCACCAAACTATGTCCCTGGGCCCTTTTGCCTTTTTCTGAAATAGTTCCAGAGTTCTTTTATTAACGTTTCTGAGGTGTGAATAAACACTGTGGTGAATTCAGCTATCAAATACCATCCAGTGGAAAGGTCGGTTCACACAAATATTAGGGTGTGTCCTCGTTAACTTCCTTCACTGGATAAGGTATTCTGCAGCTCCTGGCTTTGTCCTCAGGGTCAAAATTACTGTGAAAAGCAAATGTTTCAATTGATTCAGGCTATTCAGTAAGCCAGGACTGAACAAGTGTTATGGTTTGTGTATACATGTCCCCCCAAAGTCTCAAGCAGTCTTGGGGCAGCTTCTGGAGTTTGTGATTGATTACTGTGCGTGTGGATGCTGCACCTGCCCTGGGGCAGATAATTTGCATTACAATGTAAGGTGGGAAGAGAAGCCAGCTGCTTGAGCTGCTGCTACCCCTCCCTTGCGCTCTTGCTCTTTGCCGCCACCATGAAAGGTTGCTTTCTGCTCTGTGCTGCTCTGCCTTGGACTCAGATGAGTATGGACTGAAGCCTCCAGTAACTGTGAGCTAAATAAACCTTTCCTTCCTTCATTTTGAGTGTTGGGTATTTGTCCCGGCAACAAGGGAAGAGTAACTAAGACAACAAGGCAAAACACTCATGAAAGAGAGACTTCTAGAAATGCTTCAGGAAATGTTTAAAAACAACAGGATAAATGTATCTGAATAATAGGAGAGTATTTTGAGAGAAGTTGATGTCACTGTGTCTTTCACTGTAATCATTTTTATTTGAAAAGTTAGATCTTTGCCACAATCAAACCTCATACATATTCCCTAAAACCTCCCCTCATTTCACACAACACCTTACCATTATATGTCAGTAAAGATGAATCAGACTGTGCAAGCCCGAAGGAAGACACAGACTAATGAGATAAGGTAACAAAAAGACAAAAAAGCAATGGCCTGTGAGATAGCTCAGTAAAATCAGTGCTTGCCTGGCAAGCAGAGAGTCCTGAGTTCCATCCCCATTAACACACACACACACACACACACACACACACACACACACAAAATAGATAGCTGAGAGGAACATCAAGGAGAAAATGACCAAGTTGGGTTACATTGTACATTTCTATGTCCAGTTTTCCTCTGTCTCTGAATTATTAGTATTGAAAACAGCACCAACTACGACCTTAAGGAAAAATTCACATGTGAGTCGTGATCATATGTTACTCAATATACATCATAACTGCAATAGCATTCTTTCCCTTAAAATAAGGAGTAATTTGCCACTTACTATATTACTTGGCATTACAGAAGCATGTCAGACTCAGCAAGGTGTCCTAGATTCCCAGATCATCACATACAAGGACTGGCCAAATTCTGCTTACACTTTTCACAGCTGCTTTACTAAGCTTTCATCACAAACGCTGAGCTCTCCTGAGTAGAATATGGTATCTCTTGGGATTGAAAATGTCCCTATATAACTGCTGTGTTTATGTGCATTCTCTGCAGCAGCATAATGTGCATCAGTTTTTCCCTGGAGGAAGACATCTGAACATTTGAGAAGAGATTATTTTTCACATGCACTAGCTTCTTTGTTTTCTGTGTGGTGCATATGTATACGTAGTTCTAATATGTTTAATAGATTTTATTATTTAATAAAATAATA
>NW_004524709.1:656288-656950 GCF_000260255.1 Octodon degus
GAATTTTGATGTATCTGATGGATGGCTTCATCTCATACTGAATTTCATCATATTCTAGTTAGCAGCCCTTGGCTCATTTTCCCCCTCTGTAGTCTGACAATACTGTAGCATTCATCGCTGTATAATTCAGATCAAATTAAGCCATACTTGCTAAACACAAATAAAACTCTATTAGCTATTCTTTAAATGAGTCTACATTCCTTAGCACAGCATTCAGTATTCATTACAGAATTTAAAACTATTGCTCTGTTATCACCTAAATCTGCCTGTCTTCATTCTTGAACGCATGATTCACCTGAATCCCAACTAGTGTTTGGTTATCCACCTTTTGTGTATGTGTAGCTGGCTCAGTCCACCCCAGCGGCAGGGCTGGCCTGGCATGTGAGTTGGGAATTAAACTATAGTCTCTGCACTTGCTTAAACTTGCCTAAGCAGGTGCTTTAGACCATTGAGCTATCTCACTGGCCCTGGTTATCTAATTTTAATCTCTTATTCAAGTTCATGTCCTCAACTGGAATAATTCATGCCACCCACCCCAAACTCTTATGCAATTCTTCTCTCACCTATCAAGGAACAGCATGCTTTTCTTCTACTCTTAACTACCTTTGTCTTACTGATGTTTTTCATATTCTATTATACTTTCCTGTCTCCTTGTCTTCTTC
>NW_004524709.1:657665-659859 GCF_000260255.1 Octodon degus
TACATTACTACTGACAAATGGTGATATTCACACTTCTTTTGCAGTTTGATTAAATGTCTAATCTGTTCCTTAGTAATATATTTGTCAACTCACTGGAACAAATTAATTACATATTTTATTTTTTATTCAGTGCATTAAAACAATGTGCTCGTATAAGCAGGATGGATTGGACAACCGCATCGTGAATTTGTGCTGGTCTATGGAAAGGAGCAGTTACTGCTTAATTTGTTTTGACTCCTTTTTTCAATTGTTTGTCTTTTTTATCTTCTTAATTTCTTACATATTTCTTTTTTTCTTTGTTCTTCCAGTTTTATATGTGTATATCTGATAACATGAGCACATACTTGGTAGAAAACGCCATGCATTGGAACAATGCTATGAAAATCATAATACTTTTTAAGTGAAATTCAGGATCACCTGTAATTTTTCTGTTTCCATGCTATTTTGGATTCTCTCTTATTTTTTTCCATATTCACTTATTTTATTTGAAAGATAAAAAGCAAAAACAATGATATGGCATTTCACAACAAGATAATAAGAAAATAGCAAAGGTCATTATATTACATATTATCTTTGCAAAGAAGTAATAGAAAACAGTAATATAATTAATCTATTTTATGTATATACATACACACATATTTTTTCTTTTCCCTTCATTGTTTTCTCCTTCCCCCAACTGTTCTTTCTTTTTGAGCAGTTTCTGTCCCCTTCACAACATCTCTTGCACATATTGGACATTATTTACACTTTTAGTATATTACACTAGGGAGATATAATTTTACACATATGAGACTGATTTATTTCATTTCTGAGCATGATACCTAGTTGTCTCCATTTACCTATCAAAGCCACAAGTTTATCTTTCTTTATAGCTAAGCAGTACTCCACTGTATAAAGATACCACATCATTTGTATCCATTCCTCAGTTCATGGGCATTTGTGTTGTTTCCAAGATCTAGGTGTTAGGGAAATTGTGCTGCTGTAAACGGGGGTACATGTGTATCATGGTGGTACATTCTTAATTCTTCTGGGAATCAAACCAAAAAGAAATAGCTGAGTTGAATGGGACCTCTAATACTAACTTTTTAAGGAATCTCCAAACTGATTTCTGTAGTGGTTGTAATAGTCTACATTCCCACCTAGAATGGAGAATGGTTCCCTTTTCCCCACACTCCCTCCACCATTTTTTATTGATTGTTTGCTTGATTATGCTCATTCTTTCTGGGCTGAGATGGAATGTTGGTGTTGTTTATTAAAGCTAATTACATTCTTTTTATGCATTTAGTACAGGGTGTATAGGGTCTTACAACACAGATTGGACTCCTAGTGATCTTCCTGTTTTCAGCCTCCCAAGTGCTAGGATTACAGGCACACTCCACCACACCCAGTCTCAGTCACCATCTCAGTGCACCCCAGGGGTGGGCTGGGATGGCGTACGGGGTATGGAACCCCAGTCCCTGTGTGGACCTAAGCAGGCACTTCACTCTACTGAGTTATCTGGCCAGCTTGGGGTTTTTTAAATAAGAAAAACACAATATACAGAATTTCAGAACAGGATCATAGGAGAATATCAATGATGAATATGTTGTGTATTTAAGTTGCTCAGATTACAAGAAATAGGTATTCTAAGAGATCAAACAATATAAGCACAAATCATTTTTTTCAACAAACTAAAAGATATCAGTAATGTAACTTCCTTATCTAGTTTTACATGTATATATTTTCTTTTCTCCTTTTCTTCTTCCACCAGTCTCAATTATTCTTTCTTTTTGAGCACTTTCATTCATTTCATAATATCTATTGTAGATTTGGGGATTTTTTTTCTTAGTTTTTTTATACTAGGGAGATAATTCAATGCTTACACATGTGAATTTGATTTACTTCACTTGTAGAGTAAGGTCTCTAGTTTTATCCATTTAGTTACAAAAGCCTGAGTTTATCTTTCTTTTTTCTTTTTTAAAAATTTATTTTATTTTTTTTCCCATAATTTTATTGATAAACAAATAGCAATGAGATAGTTTCAAATCAAATTGATAGGACAATTTCAATAATTCACACATTGCATACATTCCTCCCAGTGGTTAATTGCTATACAAGATGCGCACAGGAAATCCTATCTACAAACACCATTAGAACAAATCCCTCTATTCATTAAGAGAATGTAACTATATATCTATCCTAACCACTTTGAATA
>NW_004524709.1:659959-660853 GCF_000260255.1 Octodon degus
TTTTTTTTTGTTAAGTTCCATTATTTGAATATTATAGGTGTGTTAACTCAGCAAAATAATTTAAAAGACTTCAGTAGTCCACAATTTGTTCTGTTAGTGTCCCTTGCCCTTGTTACGGGTGGGCTTGGGTTCTGAGGTTGCATTTTGTTCCTTCTCTTTGTCATTTTGTGTAGCACTGTCTTCTGACCTTTGTTGTAGATCTTTGATGCAGTCATAACCTTAGCACATACTGAAGTTCAGTGCAGATCTACAAAGTTTGGATTTATCCATCTGTGCCTGGCTTGGGTCTGGCTGCTGTGCTCAGCTCCTTCCTGCTGCTGCCCTTGGGGGTGAACCTGTTGTGCCCCTCTGGCAAGATTTTCTGCTCCTGGACTAGCTGGGTGGCTCTACCCTCTACACTCTCTGCAGGGATTGTAGCTGCAGGGTTTAACCCCAGGCCTGTATTCCAGGCCTGAGCTGAGCCTGGAGGGCACAAGGTGGAGTAGGGAGGAGAGGCAGCTTTCCGTCACACTCACCGGGCCTGGGCTAGGACTGGATCGGGGGTTCCCGGAACGTGGCAGAAATTCCTACCCTGTGTGCAGGGTGTGTGGGGGTACTACAGATTGATGTGGGGGTGGAAGAGGATCTCATCCACGCTGCGCCCGGGCTGGATCCAGTAGTATGTCCCGCTGGCACAGGGTAGCCAGAAGCTCTCCCACACACTCACCGGGCCTGGGTAAGACTGGGTCTGGGGGTTCCCGGAAAGCGGCAGAAATTCCTACTGGGTGGGCGGGTGGAGGAGGTGCTGTGGAGTGGTTGGGGGCGTCCCAAGGAGGTGGAAGAGGGTCTCACCCATGCTGTGCCTGGGCTGGGACCAGTAATAGGTCCCACCAGTGCAGCGTAGCCTGAAGCTCT
>NW_004524709.1:661044-672051 GCF_000260255.1 Octodon degus
GGTACCAGGAACCAAACTCAGGATCTCATGCTTGCCATGCATGTGCTGTATGAATAAACTGTATTCCTAGGCCTAAACAAACTCTTAAAACACAGTATAGTGGTTTCACCAAGTATACTGATAATACGGAGAGATATTCATTTTAAATTTGCTTTAGTTTTTTAATCATAACTTCCAAATATAATTTCACATCTTAAAATGAAAAAAATATGTAATCCATGATAAGATTTTCTTTGCTATTTCAGCTTTAAGATTTTGGGTGATAAATTTTATATCTAAAAATAATGACCATAAGTTCATTCTATACCCACTAGTGATTGCAACTAGTTGCTAAAAACATATACCCTAAATAACAGTAATACAAACAAATTAGGAGTGTACATGATTATGGGAGGAATCATATCTGTCTAAATATTAGATGTATAAATTCTAATCCCTACTACTTCACAATGTGACTATATTTACAGCTAAGGCCTTAATGATATAAATTAAAATCAGGCTCTCGGAAGGAGTCCTAAACCAATAGAACTCATATCCCTAGAAAATGAGAAAGTTAAGACACAGTAAGGATGTGCAGGCAGAGAGGAGAGACGATATAAGAGACAGGCAGATGGGCCATCTTCAAACCAGAGAGACCTCACAGGACCCCAAACCTGCTGGTACATTGATCTTGAACTTCCAGGCCTATGAACTTGTGAGGAAACAAACCTTTCCTTTTTGGACTGAACAATCTGTAGTATTTTGTGATGGCAATCCTAGCAAACTAACACCACATATAGTTATCAGAGAGCCAGAAGTTTGGAAGCTGATATAATAATCCAGGCCTTGGTTACTAGTTCTGGGGATCTCTACACATTTCTGCTCCATCAGTCATGACAATAAAATAAAGCAGTAACTTGAAAACTGTCATAAGGCCTTCTTTTTGACATTTATCCCATTTGAAATCTAATCCAACACCCTACTCAAATTTCAGTACAGAATGATTTGAAAAAGAAGAAATGTGTATTGCATTAAGATATGTAATGTTATAAAACAAATACACATTTATTTGCATTATTTTATAAATTAAGAAGTATATCCATAAAATGTTAATGTCCTTGAAACAATATTTTTCAAGAGCAGGGGAACAGCACATTGGTCTTCTCTTCAAAATTGACACTGCCAATGCTCAAGACCTTTGCAAAACTCTTTGTAAAAAAAAATTATCTCTTTGCAAATCCACAAAAGCTCTTGCAATGCCCCCAAGAGCTCATTTTTCCTCTCTTGTCTCTTTGGGTCCTCAGATCCTTCAACAATTCATTCTTTACAAGGATATCCGGAAGCTATTCTGGTACAAAAGTTCCAAAATCCTGGGCTATTTCTGTCCTTATTTTGGAATTTAAAGATCTGGCTAGCCTGTGTTGCTATTATTCTCAGAGATCTGCCCTTGCCTCCCACCACATCTGAGTTAGTCTCTACAGATTGCAGGGACATGAATGAGTAAATGGAAAAAATCAAGCATTTCCACCATAAAGGAGAGTATCGAGTCAGACTTGTTATTCATTACTTGGGGAATTCATTGAAACATATATGCCTCCAGTCTCGAGAAAACTAGCTTAAATATTCCTTAGAACACTAGAACTTTAAAATAACCTTCAAAACTATCTTAGTAAAATATAGCACAATATTTCCTACATATTTCCTCTAAGGGTTCACTATATTATTTAATTTTTATGTATTTATTGCTAAGTAAGCTGTTTCTTTTTTAAATAGACATTATGCATCTTACAAACATGAATGGCGCATAACTATGGTAAGATGTCCATAGTAATCACAAAGTTGTATTAATTACCCAATCCATAAGTGGCCCTTAAAGATGTTCAGATGGTGTTTTTCATCCCCAAAGGTATTTATTTCAATATTTTTCTTACTGACTGGGCTTCTGCTTAGAAATACCTGATATCTACTTAGAATTACACACTTTTATCTTCATAACAATTCTAGGAGATTGGCTGTCTCATCTAATTTCACTAATAAAAACATGCCCACTCAGGTTACAGCAATTAAAAATAAATTTCTACTGAAATTGTGAACTATTAGAACATCATAGAGAAAAACTTTTGAAGATTAGAGAAATATATCAGTAGAAATCAAATTCAACAAGAGTCATTTGCTGCATAATAGACCACACTGACTTATGTTTACTTCTGTTAGACATACAGTGTTTAAGCCATGGAATACCTGTTTCATGTTGTAGTAGTTCACAAATGCACATGCTATTTTATTTAACCATTCATTTTCCAGTGCTACATAGGAACTGAGAGCTGAATGCTTTGGAAGACTGGCCTTATGCAGCTTGCAATACATAGCATGAGACTTGAACAATGGGGAGGGCTCCTGCTTGTTGCACCTGTTTTACTAAAGATATTTACCTAGACTGGGAAACAGGTAAGGCTTTCTCCGGAATGAACACTCAGTCTGAACTACAAAGTTATGCATAGTTGTTAAATAGGAGAAGAGAGACCACAGAAAATGTGTCAAGTAGAGGTGATGAGAGAAGTCAAGAGCCTAGCAAAAGAGCATAAAACATTTGAAGAAGATCCAAGATAAGTTGTCAGAGCTGGGCATAAGGAACCAGAAGAGGAAAGTGACCTTGTTAAGAGAATAAGGAAGAGCAGAATTCCTGAAACTCTTGCAGCTGAGATGATTCTTCTGTTCCACCATAAGAGCGAAGAGCAAGCACTGAACACTCACCTTCAGACTTGGGTTTCAAAACTATGGAAAGGGCGAGTTCACCTCCCAGAAGTGTAACAGAAGTGATAATTTGGGATATGGTGCTGGCTGTGGCAGTATGTCTGATGCTCAACTGAAAGGAGCAATTAATACTTAAATTCCTTTTCTCCTTTTTAATGTTTTTATAGTTTTTGACCAATCTTATAGGCTTATAGCTGGTAATCTGAACAACTAATTTGAAGACACCAATATGCAATAAAACAACCATTCCTGAATTCCTAACATTTTGTTTAGTAAAATTCTGTATTGCTTCTAATGTGTTTTTACTCTTTTTTTGTATTTTCTCTTTAAAAGTATTAAAAATTAAGAAAAATAAAAATAAAAAAAGAAGCAGATGGTAACCTTGAGTAGACCTTTGACTGACTGTCCCAAGCATGCAGTAAGGACAGGAAGAAGCAATGAATTATGTCCACGTCTATGGTTGCACTGCTGGTTATGCAGTGAGACTTTTCACCAAGACACACAGCACTAAACAAGGGCTGGGTTTTTGAGGACTGAGCCTCAAAAAGTGTGTGCAAAGGATTTATCCTTCTTATCAGTCAAATTGCATTCCTGAGACAACAAAACATGCCAGTAGTTTCAACAATCCAGATTTATAAAGAATATTAATTAAGGATAAAATTACTAACTAAAGAAGAGTTGAGGAGAAAATACTAAGACATCTCGAAACTGGAAACGTCAAGCAGGAGCTCTCATTCCTCAGCCTGAGGCAATAAATGGTACAAAGAGAAAAGCCCAGGGTCTCAGACAAAGGTCCTGGGAAGCCTGAAAGTCAGATTCCTGAAAGGAAGCTGCCTCAGTTGGCTTGGAGTGAGTGTGAACTCAGAAATGGGGCCCACTGGGCAAAGCAGAGGAAAAGGCCCTAGGAGCTGGTTCTGGCCTTTAATGTTTCTTTGCATTGGAAGATACACAAATGAGGTTGGGCTGTTGTTACAGAAAATATAGAAAATAAAACATTGACTCTGGGAGAAAATTTAAACAAAACTATGTCCACAAGAAGGGCAGGGAGAGAGGGAAGAAGAGAGGAGGGTAAGGAAGGGGAAGGAGAGAAAAGAACAGCATGGGAAGGAAAGGAGGGATGGGGGAGGAGAGGAGGGAGAAATGGACCTTTTCCAAGGCTTTATTTTCTCATTCTTGTCCATATTTACAAAAGCTGAGAGGAAGCCACTTGGCCAAATAGAAGTAGTTTGCAGAGGCAGTCAGCATCACAAAGCAGGGGATGAAAGGGTGAGTTTAGAGCTCCCAGCAATGCTAGACATCTGCCATCTTGATGTCATGACTCAAGGATTGCATTGGCAAACAGAAATACGAAATGTCACTCAGGATTAGGAGGCAGATTTATTTAACGTCAATGGGCACTGACCTCAAAAAGAAAATGTCAGGCCTGAGAGGCTCAGGAGGGAGGATTTTATGGGGCTGCAAAGGGAAGGTACAGAGACAAAGTAGTTGGCTGTCTTTAATGGGTTCTAACAATGTGCATCATAGTGACCAGCTATTAGACAGTAGTAACAGGAACTGAAAGTAAACTGGACATTACCTGAGAAACTAACAGTTAATGAAGTGTACTGGTAGGGGAAGGGCATGTTTTGCTATAGAGTAAAACTGCCCAAGGAGGGAAAGAAAAATCACTGGGACTGGGTTTTGAGGAAATTGATGTCTGAATAGCCAGGGAAATTACCCTAAGAAAACTGAGGAGCAGCCATAATTGTTAAAGAAAATAAAACAGGAGAATCTTAGGTAATATCAACAATAATGAGGAAAATATTGCTCAAATGTACAATGTTCTATAGTAGTAAATACAGTCAAAAAGTCAGATGAGTGAAAAGCAGTCATTAGATTATAGAAATGTATATTTCTGATGACTTCCAAAAAAGCTGTTTGAGTTGTGACATGAAAAAAAGTGGAGAGAGAGAAAAAAAGTGGAGAGATGTGAATTAGGGTGAACAGTTATGGAAATTGAGGCAATAAGAAGAAAAAAACCATTAGCTAAGAATGAAGAATACCATGTAGCAAACCTAGTAAAGAGAAAATAGTAAGAGTGGATTCTTGGTTTGATTTTAAATGTGATAAATTTGATGACTCAAGAAAATTACAAATTCAAATATAGGGGAAACAAAAGGCTGTTGGTGATGGGAGACCCATAAAAAAGCGGGTCAAATTGGAAATGCAAGGTATGGTAGGAGGGAGGGTCATGGACTTAGCAGTGCCTGTGTTTTTCTAGTGGTGTCACTGAGCAGTTGGTTCATAAAAAGTTAAAAGAAAAAGGAGAACCGTGCATCAGTATTTTGTAGTCGCATCATTGTCTTTTTGCCCCTTAGTGGTTTCTTCCTGTGGATTAGACTTACCACTTGGGGTCATTTACTTTCAGCTTGAAGAACTTCCTTGGATATTTTTCATGAGGAGTATCTAGCAATAGATTCTCACAGTTTTTAATCTGAGAAAGTTTTTGTTGTCGTTGTTGTTGTTAAAGGACATCTTTGATGCCCATCATTCTCAGCCATAGTTTTTTGTTGAACATATTGAGTGTGTTCAACTGTTTTCTAGACTCTTTTACTTTTGTGAGAAATCAAACAATTTACACTTTACTAAATGAATTTAAATATAGATTTCTGCTGATTTGAAATTGGTGTTGAAAATAAATATCAGTTTCCCTTCAAGAAGTTTCTATTTAGTTCATCCTCACTTGTGGCAAGAAGGAAAGAAAGAAGGCTTTCTACTCCCTTTCTAAGATCATGAGAAACAAAACCTCCTCACCAAGTGACAGAAAGTATGTCATGAAATTGCTGATAATTGTTCAGCAAATTAGAATCATAAGCATTGCTAATACTCTGTTGGCTGGTATTTGCTTCATAGAATATTACTTCTGTAACAAGCTCATGGAAAAAAATTACCGAGAAAAATAATTTTGGAAACTCTATTTTCTAGATTGTGTATGAAATTTTTCTGTACTGAAGGTTCTCCGCAATGTCATACAGTGTTTCCCCTATTTTTTCCTCCATTAGCTTTATAGTGTCACTGATTATATTAATGTTTTAATCATTTCAAATTATTGCTGTTCTGTATATGATATGTGAGGAGTGTCTAATGTTCAGTTTCCTAGAACTATGCTTTTGTTGGAGGATTACATTTTCTCATTGTGTATTGGCATCTTTGTCTGTAAATGCCTCTGGACTTTGCTCCCAATTCTGTTCTACAGATTAATGAAACTATTGTCACAGTACAATGCTACATGGATTATTAGTGTTTTGTAATAGTTTGATATTAGGTGCTTCTCACATTGTTCCATTTACTCATGATTGCCTTGGTGATTTGGTAATTTCTATGAGTCATTTAAGACTTTTTCTATATTTATGTAAAATGACATTAAATTTTTGATAAAGACTACGAAACTGTAGACTATTTTAGTGGTATTACATTTTACTGATATTAATTTTTCCAACTCATGAACACATGGTATTTTAACATATATATCATGTTTGATTTCTTTTTGTGGTGTTTCATAAATGTCAGTGTACTGCATATCCTCTACTTGACTAGATTATTTCTAAGTTTCTAGGGTTTTTTTGTTTTGTTTTTTGTAGCTATTACAAATAGGTTTACTCTTGATTTCTACTTTTCTAAATTCTTTGTTAGTGCATAGAAATACTATCAAATTTTACATGTTGATTTTACTAATTAATTAATTGCTTATTGGTACTCAGGACCTCACATTTGCCAGGTAGGCACTGTGCCTGTCACTGAGCTGAAGCTCTGGCCCTACCTGTTGATTGTACTTTACTGGATTCACTTTTCTTAAATCATATTTTGGCAAAGTATGCAGATTTTTCTCTCTATAAGATCATGCCAGTACTAAATAATTACAACTTAATTGATTCTTTTTCTTTTTCAATGTTTTTAAACTTTTTAAAAAATGTATTTAGTACAGAGTCTGCAGGGTCTCACCGCTCAGATCCGACTCACAGTGATCTTGTTCTCAGCCTCCCAAGTGGTGGAATTACAGGCGTGTGCCACCACACCAATTTCAATCATGGTCTCAGTGCACCTTGAAGGCAGGGGAAGCATGGCAGGCTGGGGATCAAACCCTAGTCCTTGCATCTGCCTAAGCAGGCACTTCCATCTGCTGAGCTATCTGGCCGGGCCTGAATGTTTTAAAATATACTCCTGTTTAATTGCTCCAGCAAGGATTTCTAATGTAATGGAGAACAGAACCAGTAGGAGTAGACAGGATAGTTTTTCATTATTTTATGCTTTTATTATTTTTTTCCTAATTTTATTGAAAAGCAATTAGCAAGGAGACAGTTTCAAATCAAATTTGTAGGACAGTTTCAATAATTACCACATTGTATACTCTCTTCCTAGTGTTTATTTGCTGTACAAGAGGCAGACATGATATCATTATTTTAGAGAAGACTTTCAATGATTTTCCATTGAGCATAATGGTAGCTGTAGTCCATTAATAACTCTACTTTCCCATTGTAGAAATTTTAAAAATGTATACAGCAAAAAATCCAATTATGCACAAAATGCACCAGATAATCCTGTGAGCTAATGTCCTTAGGATCATGATTCGGAAATTGTAGCTTCAGCAAACAATAAGAACTGCGTCAAATGCACTATTAGTCCATCATCTGAAAACTACAAGAGTTTTTTCAATGTCTGGGTGCTCACATTCTTAGGGGTTAATATACAAACATTTATCCAAGTTACTCCTGGATTTTATTTCCAGACTAAAATTTTAGTTATGATTTCAGAGAAAACAAAATCTACTCAAAATTAAATGCAATGTTCTATTCCTGCAATTCTCTGATACTACATCTAATCTCACCTCATCATCTTTTTCTTTCCTAGTCTTATTTGGCCTTAAAGCAGATGCAAGGACTAGGGTTTGATTCCCAGCCTGCCATCTTCCCCTGCCTTCTTTCTTTGGAAGAAAACAAGATATGTGAAGGTAATTCTACTGGAAGATAAATCTGTTGCCTTGTTTTCTATACATTTACCCTAGAATATTATATATTCCACAAACTATAATTAGTTATCAATGAAAATATTTCTTTCCATTTACAGGAAGCACACGATCATGTTTTTGTCTTCCCTTTACTGTCTAGCAACCCGCTGATTGGTTATAAATTCTTCGCTATTTGCTTTTACTCTACTAAAGCCAATCATGATGGTTTGTTTCACCTGTTCTCTTATATTTATACCATTATCTTTTAGCATCATGGATTTTTTCTTAACAAGTAAACTGATAACAAAATTTGGATTCTTTCATCTTTACTGCAATTTGCAATGTGCTGTAGAGATGTATAAAATTTGTAGGATTCCAAACAAAATGTTGCCTTTTTATTGACAAAATGCAATTAGTGTATATGAGTAATTGGCTGCTATACTGCAGGGTGATGCACGGCTGGCCATAGCTCTCCTGCTGGCAATGCAGGAGTTGGTCTACTCTAACACCCCCTTTCAATATGCTTTATTATTTAAGCCAACAGAATGGTCACTCAATGGCTATGCTTGGCAGCTCCAAGTCACAGATGCTGGGCTCTCACATTTATCTTCTACTCAACAAGAGCAATATGGTAATAAGCTCCTGATTTCTTGGCTAGGAGTCAAGCTCCTCTCTAAGCCCAGTTGCTAGATTTGTGGCAGCCACAGACTTACCTTTGTGCTGGCTACATGTTAAATGGCTAATTATTGCTTCTGATTGTTTTTGATGTTGGCTTCTTGCAGACTGATTTTAATTAGAGAGGTTTATTTCAGCAAATAAACCCTGTTGCTCCATCCATTTTACACTGTAGCCTGTTTTCTGTGGTATTTATGCCCAAAAAGTTTTGCTACTCTTTAGAAAATCATGAATTCAGCAGTAAATTGGGAAAATGTACATTACCCATAAAGGGATAATCTATAATTAATCTATTTAAAATAAAATGTTTTACCCAGTATTTGATACTCTTTTTGTTGCAAAGATCAGATATTTTCATTGCCATTTTCCACATGGAAGATCAGACAGGATGTTATAACAAATTACTGCAAAAAGTCTAATGACTTTAACAAATAACTGTTACAATTAAGTAAATTATGAAATGATGACACAAAAATCAAATAATTAAAGGATCTTGTATGTGGGCTAGTGAGAAGAAATGGTGAGAACAGGGTTGTTAGAGAAAGAAGAAAGGAAGTGGGGAGCTGCAGGTAATCACACCTACATGACTAGCTACTCTCATTTAAAAAGAATTTCCATGACCTCTTGAGAACTTTGGACTTTATTCTGATTCTGTAAACAGTGGAAACCACTAAAACTTGTGACCAAAACATTTTCTATGTTAAATTGGCATTTTTAATCATATTTTACAGTATTGAGGGACAGATTGGTTTTAGGGAATAGAATCAGGAAGCAGTCCAATTGAGAACTAATTCCAGCAAATCAGAGCTAATAAGGGTTTTGGATATGGAAAGGATAATAATTAGTAAAGTTCCCAAAAATATTTCAAAGGAAATGAATCTATGTTGCTGAATGCTTAAGATATATTTTTATTTCCAAGTAAATCCATACAAGAACAAAGTATAGAAGTTTATGTTAGACCCAGAAATATGTCATAGTATTTCTTAAGAAAATTAAACCTTCAATTCCCTGGGGAGAACAAGAACAGAATTCTGTTGTGTGGGAAGCCTGTGATAGACTGGAGGAGGCGACTCAACCAGCTGGCACCCTGCTCTGGGAGGAAGGGTCCCTTCCAGATCCTACATGAAAGTCTGGTCATCTTCTCGCTTGGTACCCCCACCCTCATTTCCACAGGGGAGGCTGAGATCCAGGCTGCAGGAGAGATTTGAAGGTCAACATTCCCTTCAAATTAGAGTAAATTATTGCTAGAATAAATAGTAACGTCATATTTAGGACCAAATCATCTGACTTCGGCATCACCCCCTAAAACTATGGTTTCCTTCCCTAAATAATCTTGAACCACAATGATACTGAAACATGAAACTCATTGTTATTCAAATATTTAGTAAAAACTTTAAATCCTATTAAATTGCATGGAAGAGTTTCACAGGTCATAGCCCAGGCTTCTTGTCGCTGACGGCTGAAGTCACTTGCCTTCGGGCTCATGGAAAAGCAGACATCATAACAGGAAGTCCAGGGTGCTGTGGAATAGGTCTGTTCATGGTGAGTAGGAGGCAAAACAAAGCAGCAAGGAAAGCCTAGGAGACCCACTACAGACTTCAAGAGTATCTGTCAGAAACCTAACTTCTTTCAAGTAGGTCCAACATCATAAAGACACCACCCCCTCTGGTTGTGGCAGCAGAAGCTGATAACCACCTCTTAGCATATGGACCTTTTGGGCACATTTAAAATGTTCCATGATGTTTGTGAAATAACAAAGGAAGGTCTAAACACATGTGGTAATGTAATTTTTAGAAAAGAGGCCTTGCTAAGGGAGTGTTCTTAATCAAGGAGGCTGCTAAGTTGGGTAATTCCGTGGGGGAAAGCAGGCTTTGATTCCTGTTTCACATCAATTGACTATAAATGGATTTCTAGATTTAAATCTGGACACAGAACACCAAAACTTCTAGAAAATGTCTTTAAAACTTGTAGCTATTTTTTTAAACAAAGCCCCAAATGCAACAGCCATAAATATCTTTAGATAATGGACATGAAGGTAAACTACCCCCAGCAAAGGTAAGCAATAGAAAGGAGAAAAAATAGCCTGCAGAGGGGAAGAGTGTTTACAACACAAGGCACTGACAGTGTTCTTAGCTGGAACAATTTAAACAGTTAAAAATTGTATTGATCAAAAATATTTTGTGATGTTTTAAACTTCTCTTTAAATCTCTTTGTTGGCAATCATAAGAGTCAGCCCAAATTACCTAATATTTAGCATTTTAGATCTTAGAATCATTATCAAATTTTTCATGATTTCTGCTCTAACTGAACACATGAATGCACACAAAAATATGTCTCCAAAAAGTCAAAGAGAAAGAACAGCTTACCAATGGTCTATAAGGCAAACACAAATGCTAACAGAGAAATACGTTTTTTTCATGAAAGCACCAGCCAGTAGGAGTAAGAAAAAATGAGCAATAGATAATTTAATGATTAAAAACAGATTGATTTTAAGAATGGTTAAAATAAAGAAAATAATTTGCAAACAGAATGAGAAGCTGAAATCACGTCAATTTTTTTTCAAAATTTTATTGATAAACAGCAATGAGACAGTTTCAAATCAAATTGGAAGTATA
>NW_004524709.1:676961-679034 GCF_000260255.1 Octodon degus
GAGTTTGTTTATCATATGTCTTCTCAAAATACCTCTGTTAATTCTGTGATGAGTGCTGTTGTTTTTTCTTTTATGGTTTTTAGTTTTTTGTCTTTATTTTCTTTTTCTTCTGCATCACAGCTAATTCATTTTCAACTTTCATTCTTTACCACCATTGACATTTAAAATTCTAAATATTGTTGGAAATACTATTTCGATTTCATTTTATGAGTTCAGTATAATGTTGAAAGTATTTTAAAATTTATTATAATTTCTTCTACTATGATTTATTTATGTGTTACAAAATTCTCATTTGTATGACTCCTTACTGTTAGCATTATTTTATATTTCATTTGAATTACAGTTACTGAGTTTGCCCATTCTTTTAAAAATCCATTTGCTTGCTCTAAGGCCATATAGAGTACATTCAAGCATGTTCACTTGTGCTTAGGAAGAAAATATAAGATTGTAAATGCATGAAGTTCATCATATTTAGTTACGTTATTCAAATAAATTTTCCTTAGTTTTATTTTTGTTTTATTTTGCCTACCAATAATTATGCAAAGAAATTGAAATTTTTCACTGTGTTTTGTGCCTCTATTTTTATATTTATGTGAGGTTTTGTTATATCTGTTTCAAGAATACTTTCTGTGCATTAGAAAATATAGCTATGCAATCAACACAAGCTTTTGTACCTAGTAATGGAATTTGTGCTTAAAAGTAATGTATCTGTTTCATAGTACAATTGTTACATAGGTTTCTTTGCTCTAGGTTTCTTGCTTATTCACTATTATGTCCTTTACCGTTACATTTCATATGTAAATTTTCTTTATTTGCACCTCTTGTAAAAATATTATTGAGCTTTTATCATGTTTATTTCATTATTAGTTTTACTTTTTGAACAATTTTGCTGTTCTGTTTACCCTTTAATTCTTGGATACATTTACTGTTTTCTACTAACTCTTCAATTAAATAATGCAAGTGTCTTATGTAGTTTCTAGTTGCTTACAGAAGCTACCCTTCCAACTGTTAATGTTTGCTTTCAAATCACACCTGCCCCAAAAGGGAGGATCCTCTTTACATAGCATGTACTGTAAAACTCCCTTTCAGTTGTCTTAGAGTTAACTGCCGGCTACTGGTACCTATTCTCATGTATTAAAAATCATGCAATTTTAGTAGTCCACATATACCAGCCAGAATTTTGAGCTAAATTCTCTAAAGTAAAATGTTACTTAGCTGTGATGTTTTAACTTCAGGGTCTGTCTAACATTTTCTTTTGGTCTTTATAAAATATATTTTGTCCCTAATTAGCATTGTAACCTTTGACTTTAATAAGTTTTTTTAATTACCAGGATAGTTTCATGCTAGTGGGGGACCTCTTGTTTATACTATTATAGAACGTGTCTTTGTTCTATAATGTAGTATTCTAATTCATAAGAGATTTTGTGCATATATAATTTTACATTATGCATAATATCTCAAACTCTGATATTTTTATAATTTTATTTTATACAAAATTCTATTTACCTATATGTAAAAGTAAATAAAAATAAATGTAATTTCTTCTCCATCTTTCAGCCTTTGTTAAAGAGACACAAGAAAATTTATTTACAGAAAAATGTCCACTCATACTTACTTACTTTTTTCTTTTATTTTTTTCACTTTTAAACAAGTTTGTTTGTTTTTTATCAGAACCGGGGATTGAACTCAGGCCCTTGTGCTTGCCAGGGAAGCGCTTATTCCACTGAGCCATCTCCCCGGCCCTCCATACTTACTTACATTACTGCCAAATTTTAGATTTTAGAGGAAAGCATGTCACAAATGACATGCTATCTTATCTTAATATACCTAGCCTGGGATTTCCAAAAGAGAATAATGAAGGGAGTTAATTCAAGCAATGAGATGAGCAGAGTTTAAGATAGGAAACAAATTGTTTATATTGGAATAAATTGAAGATATCTTAGTTACTCTTCTCTGAATTCTGGGACAAAATACACAAGACCCAAAATTAGGAAAGGGCAGGTTTATTTAGCTCACAGTTAGAGGCGGTTTCAGTTCATACTCAGCTGGCTGTAAGGCAGAGTGGCACATGGC
>NW_004524709.1:679134-688378 GCF_000260255.1 Octodon degus
TTATGTTGCATTCAGGCTATTCACCCCTGGTAGGGTATAGCACTCACACCCATAATCTCAGCAGCACTCACACCCATAATCCTAGCACTGGATCATGAATTAATCACAAACTCTAGATGTTCACCCCATGACTGCATGAGGCTTTCAGGGAACAACTAGACAGAAACCATAATACAAGATTTTCAATTGGCCTCTCTTAGTTGTCCAGTGCACTAGACACATTATGTTAATGCAAATCTAGACTACTCATCTCCCATAGATTTTGTAATTCCTTTAATAATCTATATAAAATTAATCAGTTGAAAGCTCTAGATATTTCTTTAAGAAATACTTTCCAATTATTTGCAGACTCATGTAATATAGAATCTATTTTGTGGCATTTGTCTGTCAATATGATTCAGGAATTTTAGAAACAGTGTCTTTCCCACAAATCACCTTTCTCTTATTTATATGAATCTGACCATATAATCTTGTGCAGTTTGTTGCAACACAGAGCCTAAGAACAGAGCCTAAATCTCTGTAGAATTTTTTGAAGTTAAGGATAAGTCCTCCATCAGAATAATGAGAATGACCCATGCTACAGCTGTTGGCATCATTGTTTTCAGTAGCTAATATGAGTATTAGTTTACATCGATACAGGATTAGATCAGTCAGTTCACTTCATATCAGTCTTCATTTTCTGAAGAAGACAGTATCACTCCAAAGTCCTTGGCTTTTAATCTTTGCAAAGATGTTGCTCTTCTTTGGAGATATCTAAAACAAATCAAAATAAAACAAGCAAACAAAACATCAAAGGCACCACAAAAAAGACGAAATCTTTGTTCGCCTACCCAAATCCACCTATGCTAGGCTTCTTAATCCTCTAATATCTGATCAACAGAGCAAATATGGCCACATTTCTCTGACTTCTGAGACATCAATATAAAGGTTTGCTAACTGACTGATACAAGCTTACAGCTAATCCTTCCAAATTGTCCTATGATTCCAATTAAAAAGACAGCAGTACAAGACAAATCCAACAGTAAAGCGTTTCAACAATTCAGCTGTCAAATTTTGAAAGTTAAAATAAAGTTTAGTGTTGCTATTACAAATGAAATCATAAAGTTCTGTATCCTTTCTTTAACTGTTTTGTATTCTCTTTAAATAATAATAATAATAAAGTGAATTATATCTCACCAAAACAAACACAAATATAGAGATGTAAATACAAAGGAAGATAGTCAATACTTTCACAATCAAAGGTAAGCTGTATCCATTAAGTGCATTTCTTTCCAGAAATTTTATACTGTTCTTATATTTTATCATATTACTGTGGGGCCTCAAAATACATAGATCATTAGGAAGACTGAAGGGAGTATTTTTTGTTTCCAAAATTTAGGTTTTTAAGTTTTCCTTTGGATAGTGGTTGCTTTTAATCAGTACCAGATGCTAATGAGTATATTTTGCTCTTCAGAAAACCAAAAGAAATCCTTTTTCTCTGTGCATTTAGCTGCAGGTCTCTCATGCTTTAACTTTTCTTTGAGTTGGGATCATTTACTGAGTTAGAATAAAAATACTTACTTGATAGGTTTGTTTCAAGAATCGTGTTAGTACATAGAAGCGTTTTAGAACAGGAATATGCGATGAACTATATTTAAAAGTCACATTTTGGTTTAGAATCCTTATTTTGTCTCTCATTATTTTCAGTTACTTTTGAATGCTAATTAAGCTTGAACATAATATGAAGTCGTAGATCTCCACCCATTTTCCTTCTTTGAAGCCGAGTCTACTAAATACTGTGTTTCAGAGCTATCTGACACTTTAATAGTGTTTTTGTTTATTCTGTTTTTAGGTATATCCCATTCTTTTTTTTTTTTACTTTTATCAAGTCTTTACTTATTTTATGTATTTAGTACAGGGTCTACAGGGTCTCACTACAGAGATTGGACTTGTAGTGATCCTCCTCTTTTCAGCCTCCCAAGTGCTGGGATTACAAGCAGGTACCATCATGCCCAGTCTCAGTTGCCATGTCATCATGAGCCGGCATGGCAAGCTGGGGATCGAACCTCAGTCCCTGCATCTACCAAAGCAGGTGCTTTAATCTTCTGGACTTGTCTTTTTTTTTTAGAAAGGGTGTACAGGATGTTCAGGCCTTCACTGCTAGATCACACTTGTAGTGTTCCACCTGTTTACAGCCTCCCAAGAACTGGGATTATAAGCCTGTGCCACCACATCCAGTCCCATTTGCAGTCTCAGTGGGTCCCTGAGCCTGCTTGCAGGAACTTTAATCCTTTGAGCTATTTGGTGGGCCTTGAAGACTTTATTCTTTTAATTCAAAATTTTTACCAGTTTACCTATATGTGCCTAGCTTTTACGTTTTTCATTGATTTTGCCTAAGATTTTATTATTAATCTTGTTCAATTTAAGAAACCTTTTAAAGACTTTATATACTCATTGATTTTTATTTTACTTTGAGTATTTTTATTACAAATATTTTTCATAGAATTAGTATGGCCCACCTTGGATGTTCGCTGGCTGCTTTTCTTACACTTTCCCTTTGGCCTGTTCATTGCTTCAGTTCTTTTGCTGCTCTCCTACCTCGTCTTTGCATAGCATGCACTGGCATGTTCACACTAGCAGCTACGTCCTCTAACAGCATCCAACTGATTTTGACTTCCCCCATCATATATCTGAAGGTCTCACAAGCATATGTTATCTGGAGTATAAGAAGAAAGGACAGTGGACCAACACACTGTCTCCTGAGAGGCAGTGCCTGGGGCTTGCTAGTCAGGACCAAAGAAATTCCCTTCCCTCCCAAGCATTTCTCACTGTGTCCAGGAGGATCCAAGAGGCAATGGGAGCTGAAGCTCTTTCTCCCTCCTCAGCCAGGAAGCTATGGTGGGTTGTTCTCTCTCCCCCACAGTGCCTGATACACGTTGGGAGACGCTTCTGTCCTGGAAAGAAAATACTAGACCTCACCCAGAGAAGCAAAGCTGACACTGGGCAGTCACCATACTTACTTTGTGGAGGAGATGTACACGTTTTATAAAAGTAAAAACACTCTTTTGTGCACAATTGCTAGGGAGAAACCTAAATTAAAATTTGAGCCAAAAGTACTGGTGAATATTTGTTCCAGAATCACAGGTATGTGTTTACTGTGCTTTGCTGAAGCGAGTTCTCATTTCAAAAGTCCCTCTGTGAGCCTGAAGAAGGCACCACTCCAACATGGTCAATTGGAACCTCATGGAACCCAGGCCAGAGCTGTAGGTTCAGAGCGGGGTGCACATTCTTTTCAGAAGTATACATCATAGTGGTGATTTTGATGAATTCCGTGAAACCATGCAAGTAACATGTCTGCCTGCACCTGAATCCCAGAAGTGAAACTGAGGGCTGCTGTAGCCATCTTGCTAGAATGTGCAGCTTAAGTTTGAAATGAACATGGGAGATATCAAGGCCTGAATTACTTTCTTGATCCATGAACTTATTTGTGGTTGGGTCTGCCTCGTCCTGGATTTAACTCATTATACCATCAGTCATCTCCTTCTTCAGTCTCAAATAACTTGCTCAGTGAAGACACTAGCAAGAGACATACAAGCAAGTAAATAATCTAAGAAAACATACAAATATGTTCCCCATTGGAAATTGTAAGGAAAAGTGTTCTGCCCCCTGTACTGAAGTCATTTATTTGCAGTTTAATCTTTTAGCTATTGCCCTTGCATATAGAACATGTTCTCCTTACTTACCTGTGGCCAAGTGTTTTATGTGGATGTATAAGTGATGAGATTCTCCCAAGGACAGGACCTCTCGGGATATTCAGCCTTACCCAGAAAACAAATGAGGAGCAACCAAGAAAGTAGGATTAGCGGGGAGCAAATCGAGACTCACTAGTAAAGCCATAGATTTTCAAAGAAGTAACCTTGAATTATGCTGTAGTTTCAACATGGGTAGTGTCTCCCCAAGTCCATGTATGTTAAAATCTTGGTTTCCAGGTGGATCTATCAGTAGACGTGAACTTTTAAGAGATGAGAGATGATGGAAAATTGTTAGGTCCTGGAGTGTATGGGGGTGGGGTGGGAAGGGCAGGTTGGTGGGATCGAGGGTTCAAAAACATCCTAAGGACCTGTCTTTTCTATTTCTGTCTGCTCCTCACATGCTTTCCTACCATTGCCTTCTGTTGCTCACCATGGGACCACACCATGCCATTAGAACACATAGCACTGTAGATTATCTCAGTTCTTATCATTACTTCTTTCCATTAATACTTTGATAAAATGAGGTATTTCATTGCAGTAACACAGTGTCTGGCTCATACAGGATATGAGGAGATGTGGTCTGCATGGCAAAGAAGTTCCCCATTGGCATCCCTTCTCACCTTATGATGAGGATGGTGATTTTTTTTTATTGATATGACTAATAGATAATGAGATTGAGTGGAGTTTATCCGAAGTGCTTGAAACCAAAGCTGCTTCATATTTGGGGTTCTAGTTCATATTTTAAGATATAGTCTTCCCCACAAGTTTGGATTTTTAGATTTTTTATTTTTAAATTAGGGAAGCCCAGTCTACACATGGGATCCATGTGATCATCCTTTCTGGTTTCTTTTCACTCCTTCTTCCTCTTACAAAGAGAATTACATATGATAGAGTTCTGTGAGGCTCCTAAAATCAGATTAGTTATTTTAGATCTCACTTTATTAAGCATTATTTTAAATAATAGTGGAATTTATATGATTTTATTCTTCAATTACAATGATGTAATATTACCACTGAGGATTCAGAAGAAGGAAAATCCCTTCTATTAGTCATTTGGGGTTACCATAATGAAATGCCATACACTGAATAGCTTAAACAAGAGAATTTATCGTCCTGTTCTGTGGGCTGGAAATACAAGACTCAAGTACCAATTGTTGAGTCCAACTGTGATTTCCTTTGGTCTTTACTTTTTATGTAGTGAAGGACAGCGGACTGTAGGAAGGGAAGAAAGAGAGGACAAGCTCTCTGGACTGCTGCCTGAAAAGGTCACCACCTTACCATGAAGGTCCCCCTCTAGTGCTCTCACCTACCCTAATTCCCTGCAAAGGCCTAAACCCCAAGTGCCATCTCATGCTTCAGTGCAGGAATGGACGGATACACAAAGTTAAGTCTACACAGCATTTAGTAATGCCTGACAAAGGACCCAGATTTGTTTGAATTTGAAAGCAGAGGCAGAGATTCATGATATTCTTTGCTTGGCACATTCTAAATTGGCCTTCCAGAACATCATGACATACTTCTCTATACCACTGTAGGTATTTGTGTGGCTCTGATGTTCAATAGAATGAAACAATTGTTTTCTGAATTTGTGCCCAAGCTATTAGGTTTCCAGTTCCATTTGTTCAAACACTATTTTCAGCTTTTTTGCTGCCTTCCAATCCACAGACTTGCAGAGGATATATCTGGCTAGAAGCCTATTTGTCTAAGTATATCCAGCTACACGGGGCATAAGCACCAAAAATGGATAAAGAAAACTGGTGAGATCATTTTCCCCAAAACCTTTCAAATATTTATCCCATGATTGGCTTGTTCCTGTATTATGCATACATAACTTTTAAAAAAGAAGAAGAAATGTAATGAAAATGATATCTCTATGTTTCATTTAAACATTCTTTGCATTTTGATTTTGGAAGAACTGTTTGAAGTCCAGGATGAGAGAGTTTTAGGATTTTATGAGCTTTTTAAATATGCTCTTTATTTCTTTCTCAAAAAATTTGAAATGTCTTATGATATTCATGTAGGAATATAATCTCACCCCCTTGTACAACTGAGCCAGATTGTGCTGTCTCACAGACCTAGCGCAGAGCAGCTTGGAGTCCTGCGGACAATGATGAGATGCAGAGGAAGAAGGCATAGTTCCCATAATTCTCATTATTCCCATTCTTCATCTTACATATCTTCTTATTTAGCCATATCTAATTTCAAATAATTTAACATCTGTGCAGACATGGTCTAATTTTAAGCAAAATATGATAGGAAGAGAGAACTCATGTTTTTTTTTTTTTTCTTGATAACATTAGTAGAACACCTAAAGATCCTGTACTGAATTGTATTTAAATATCTAGGACTTTAACAAATGAACCACAGTTATTGAAAAAGTACCTGTCATTTTTATATATTTTGGTGCTTAAAGGGTAAGAAATATTTTTTCTACTTTTAAAACATACTATTTAAAAACTATTCTTTAATAAATAAATGGGGTATTATTTTCTGGTTAAGGTTAATAGAACTTTTGAAGTTCGAGTCATGTATGTTAGATCAAGAGTACTGGGGAAAAATTTTGAGAAAATCAGATTTTAAAAGGAATTCTCCCTAATGTGCTCTTTCTTGCATTGCAAAATCAAAGTTCAGGGCATAAGTTAATCCTATAAGTTCAGCTCAAGTCTCATGTTAAAAGTTAGAAAGGAAAAATTGTTTGACATTCTGAAAAAAAAAATGTGCAAATTCATTACATTCCTATAAAATGGAAAACAAATCTATATTTGTTAAATGTATTTTACATAATACATGGTTCACATATAATGTGAAAAGATCTGAATTATTATGTATCTGCAAAAAGATCTTAAACATATTCTCAAATTGTATCTTCACATCATTTTTTAAATTAGATTGAAAAAGCCATGTTTCACAATAAAGAAATAAAAATTGAATGCACTAATGTTGTATTTAAGGAGTTTCTCTAAAATATGCTATTTGAGTCTAAATGTCATTGGCTTCAAGAATTATTCAACCTAATATAGTCTCAGAATCATAGAATTTTAATCAAACAGTCTGTGGTCATCAACATGTCGTCAGACAAAATTTGCAGCAAATTCTGTGTCTAGTCTGAAATTTATAAATGCTCAAGGACAGTGTATTGAAAGTTTCTGAGAGTAATTTGATAAATGTGAACTTCTCTTTGAGTGAAGATAAATAGTCTTTCTTATTCTAGGTCAGCCTCAGTCCTTGGTAACATACTCATAGAGATTATTCATAAAACTTGAATCCGCATAACAACAAATACTAGTTTAGAACTGAAAGAACAATATATTCCATTAAGTCCTACACAGTAGAGCCCACACATGTATGTGTATGTGTAGCTCAAGGCTATACACATGTGCACACGGAGGGATGCTCACATGCATGTCTAAGTAATACACATATATGCAAATGTGTGTGTGTGTGCATTTCCATACATACATGTCTGCATTAATTGATTTGTGGGTGCCTATCTGTGACAACTGCCATACACACACAATGTTCATTCTGCTTCTCTGGAAATCGTATCTTAAAATGGAATTAGTAGTGTAAGAAATGTTTGACTTTAAATACATGTAAAGAATAAAAGGGAAGAAAGAAGGTAGGAGTGGGCAAGAGCCTTCAAATTGCGATGCTGCTGGAGCAAAAGGGAGAAAAGAAAGGCTAGGCCAGGTAGGGTGATAAAGAGCCTGAGACTGCAGCACACATTTGAGGATAATCTTGGCCAGAATAAGTGAAATTCCAGAGGAAAGACTTCTCATGAGGAGAGTTGTACGTGGCTGAATCTGTAATTCCCTCTAAGCCCAGTGTTGGCTAAGAACAGCTGAGGAAACTGAGGCTTTAGCTTAATGCTACATTAGGTCCTGCAGGTGCACAGGACGAAGCTGCCTTTTAACTTGTCTGCAGTGATCCTTGTCAGCAAAGCAAAGCAACATCTATTATAGGCTCAAGGCTATACACACGTACATACATACATAAATATAGATTGTAGATTGGTCATTCCTCCATCTTCTAGAACCTAAGATTGATTTTTTATGATCTTCACAAGGTTTTCCTCTTCTATAGGATTCAGAGATAATTAGATTTTTGAAGAGTCGTAATTCTATGGAACAAAATATATGTAGCTAATTTGTATAGAATAGAGCAACTTGTATACAATAAAGCAATTCTTTAGTAATTTGTATAAAGCAGAGTAACAGCTCAGTAATTTGTATGGAACAGAAGTTCCTTGATTTAGTATATTGCTATATTTCTAAGTATACTAGTATTTCCAACATTTCCTTTGCCAAGTAGATGAACTATTTGGAATCCTATTGGATATTGTCATATACTGATTTTAGTAATTTTTCCATCAGAACATAGAAGAGGCCTCTCAGATGCCAGTGGTCAGAATGGCTTGGGCCAGAGTAACAGATTTTAAAATTCCAAGTGACTTACTTGTGATTCAAGTCCTCAAAAAAGTACATTAGGGAAGATTGGGTAGATATAGCCCACAAGAGCTAGAGTAATCACATTCTCCTTGGGCTAGCTCTGCAGAGGCAGAAAGATACAACACAAAAATACATATTGTTATGGACTGAATACTTATGTCTTTTCAGAATTCATATGTTTTGGTAGGCTGTAATATTTGGAAGTGGAATTGTTGGAGGTTATTACAGTTAGATGAGTTTATAGTGGTGGGGCCCTCATGATGGGCTTAGTATACTTATACATAAGGAAAAGACCAAGTTTACTCTCTGAAATGTGAGGGTACTGAGAAGAGCTCTTTGAAGGCCAAAAAAAGAGCCCTTATCAGAAATCAAACTAGGGGAACCTTGATCTTGACTTCCAGCCACCCCTAAATATTAAGTATTAGTTACTCAAGCCACCCCTTTGTGATATTTTCTTGTGATGGCCAGCTGACAAAGACAGCCTCATGTTAAAAAATCAAAGGAGAGAAAATGAAAGTGATCACTGCAGCCTGTGAATGACTCATATTGTTCTCAATAAAAACGCACAAATTCCTTGAGTCTGTTCTGGTGCTAGGACTGGAAAGAAGCCTAGAGCAGAAATTTGTGAAAAAAGTATAGTACTCTATTGGACAATACCCCTGCTCCAGTTGATAACAAAATGTAGACAATGTATGCAGTGGGCACAGCATTTCTAAAATGACCTTAAGGTGGTAGTTAGGGGTTGCTTGGGTCAACAGTACTAAGACATGGAGCAATGTATGCTTAGAATTATTCCTCTCCCGCACACAATCTCTTGGCAAACAGAAGACCCTGGTTCTAAACTAGGATTTAAGAAGCATAAAGGGGTGACACAATCATGCTGAATTCATACTATTCTTGTTATTCATACATTTACCATTGCTATTTCCATGCTTGGTATTGTACTTCATTAAAGTTGAAACAGCCCAGTACTTAAATCTTTAAGATACCTTCCCCTACAGCCGGCCAAATAGCTCAGTGGATTAAAGTGCCTGTTAGGCAGACACAGCAGCTGGGTTCAATCCT
>NW_004524709.1:688478-689389 GCF_000260255.1 Octodon degus
ACTTTCTTTTGTGTTGCTGTTTGGACATTTAAGAAGTTTCTGGCTGGGACCCACCATTTCTCTAGGGCTATTGGCTTCTTAGAGACAGGAAGAGGGTGGGGAGCACTTTTCAATGCCCAAAGTAGCCATACTTTTTTGTCTCTGACACCTACACAAGAAGCACTGTTCTCTGCTTTAAGATTCCAGAGCTATGTGCCAAATAACTACACTCACTGTAAATTAGAGCCGGCTGAGAGTTTTAAGGTTGACCATTCCTAAGGGTTTACTCTGCCCTGTCTTTCCTATGGCTCGCAAATGCACGTAGAGCTCCAGCAGTAACCTTCCCCTGGCCCCAGTCTTCTACCTCTAGACTGCGCTGAGGTTTTTGCATGTGGCCGTCTAGGCACCTTTCACGTTGCTGCCCCTAAGACCCTTGAGACTAATAAATGTTTCTCTGAAGCACTCTTTTCTTGCTTCTGGCCAAATCTGAGTGGCCAGCTCATTAAAAAAGTACAAATTATCAAGAAACTGGAATGATAAAATCATGTAGAGGTATGGGTGTAGAAGAATGCACAAATCAATTTTTAAAAGACAAAAGAAAGAACTTTCCTTGCCATACTGTATCCATAGGTCATCGAGCTCAAAAATGTTCTGTATGTTGATCTCTCTAGTATCAAGAGAGATCAACTGTCTGTCTGTCTGTCTGTCTGTCTGTCTGTCTGTCTGTCTGTCTGTCTATCTATCTAATTGTCTATCTACTATCTAGTTAGCTATCATCTGTCTATTTATCTATCATCTAGCTAGCTATCTAACCTAGATGCTATTAAGGACATTTATCCAATGGACATCCTATGATGAGAAAGGCATACAGTATAAAACCATTATAAGGAAAAGAAATTAGTATTAATACAGAAATAAAATAATAGATAAAT